>NC_056625.2:174296718-174604774 GCF_002870075.4 Lactuca sativa | reverse complement strand
TCCGAACTCGTTATGGACACTACGAGTTTGTAGTGATGCTATTCGGATTGACTAATGCGCCCGCAATATTCATGAATTTAATGAATAGGGTATGCCGTCCTTACTTGGATCAGTTCTTCATTGTATTCATTGATGACATACTTATCTACTCTCGTAGTAAGGAGGAGCATAGTCAACATCTACGTCAGATCTTGGAAACATTACGATGAGAGAAGCTCTACGCGAAGTTCTCTAAATGCAAGTTTTGGATTCAAAGAGTCGAATACTTGGGTCACGTTGTTAGTAAAGAGGGAATTCATGTGGACCCTTCCAAAATAAAGGCCATTGAGAACTGGTCAGCACCGAAGACGCCTACTGAAATTCGCCAATTTCTAGGCCTCGCTGGCTATTATCGTAGATTCATTCAGAACTTCTCTCGGATTGCGAAACCCCTTACAACATTGACCCAGAAGGGCGTAGCCTTTGACTAGGTAGAGAAACAAGAGAAAGCGTTCCAAAAGCTGAAACTAGCCTTTTGCACCGCACCAATACTATCCCTCCCAGAAGGAATAGAAGACTTCGTGGTCTATTGCGATGCATCAAATCAAGCACTCGGTTGTGCTCTTCTGCAACGAGGTAAGGTCACCGCCTATGCCTCAAGACAGCTAAAGATGCTCGAGGTCAACTACACCACACACGATCTTGAGTTAGGAGCAGTTGTGTTTGCTCTAAAGATCTGGAGATACTACCAGTATGGTACGAAAAACACTATCTTTACAGACCACAAGAGCCTACAACATATATTCGACCAGAAGGAGCTCAATATGAGACAACGACGGTGGGTTGAGTTACTTAGTGGCTACGAATGCGAAATTCGTTATCATCCAGGTAAAGCCAACATAGTAGATGACGCCCTAAGTCGGAAACAATACTCTGGTCGTAGAGTCAAATTATTGACTACTATGACTATCCATTCACATTTGTCCACACAAATTAAGGAGGCTCAGCTCAAAGCTTTGAAACCTAAAACTAAAAATGTGGTGAGTGAATCCCTGAGAGGGATGGATAAGAACATAGAAGTCAAGGGTGGCGGAGCCTTATATTTCATGGATCGGATCTGGACAACGAAACACGGTGGTTTCAAAGACTTGGTCATGACCGAAGCGCACATCACTCGATATTCCGTTTAGATAAGATGTATCTGGATCTTAAAAAATTATACTGGTGGTGTAACATGAAAGCAGAGATTGCTACCTTCGTGAGAAAATGCCTTACTTGCGCAAAGGTTAAGGTTGAATACATGAAACCCTCAGGTTTACTTCAACAACCGGAGACACCTGAATGGAAGTGGGAGCGGATCACGATGGACTTCATAACCAAGTTGCCCAAGACAACGGGTGGTCTCGATACCATATGGGTGATCGTAAACAGGCTAACCAAGTGCGCACACTTCCTGCCAATCAAGGAAACTAACAAGATGGAGAAACTCACTAGAACATACATTATAGAGATAGTATGACTAAACGGTGTTCCCATATCCATTATCTGTGATAGAGATAGTAGATTCACTTCAAGGTTCTCGCAGTCACTACAAAATTCCCTAGGAACTAGGTTGGACATGAGTACAGCCTACCATCCGCAAACCGACAGACAAAGTGAGAGGACTATTCAAACTTTGGAAGACATGTTGCGAGCCTATGTGATTGACTTTGGAAAGACATGGGATATTGATCGACCCCTTGGCATGTTCTCCTACAATAATAGTTATCACACGAGTATGAAGGTTGCTCCATTTGAAGCCCTCTATGGCCGCAAGTGCAGATCCCCTCTGTGCTGGGCTGAGGTGGGTGATACGCAGTTAGCTAAAGGACAAGTTCCTGACAGCACTCTCACGTGTCCAGAAATCATTTGGGAAACGACAGAGAAGATCATTCAAATCCGTGAACGATTGAAAGCCTCTAGAGACCGACAGAAAAGCTACGCAGACAAGAGAAGGAAACCTTTGGAGTTCCAGGTTGGTGACCATGTTCTATTAAAGGTCTCACCCTGGAAGGGCTTGATATGTTTCGGAAAGCGTGGAAAGCTAAATCCAAGGTACCTAGGGCCTTTCGAGATTCTCTCTAGAATCGGCCCTATAGCTTACAAACTCAAACTACCTCGCAAACTTAGTAACATACATTCTACTTTCCACGTCTCGAACTTGAAAAAGTGTCTGTCCGACGAGACTCTTGTAATCCCACTCGACGGGATCGAGATCAACGAGAGTCTCAACTTCGTGGAAGAACCTATAGATATCATGGACCGAGAGGTCAAGCGAACGAAGCAAAGTCGTATCCCGATAGTGAAGGTTCGTTGGAAAGCTAAGAGAGGACCTGAATGTACTTGGGAGCGCGAGGATCAAATGAAACTGAAATATCCTCATCTTTTCGCTTAGTTATTTCTAATAGCTTAAGTGTTTAAGCTCTAATTCCAAGATGAAATTCTCTCTAATGGGGGGATGATGTGACAACCCGAAGTTTATAACTTATATAGTTATTCAAATCAATCAAGGTCAGACTCGTTTTTTCTATCTTCTAGCATTTTTAGAGTCAATTAGAGTGTTCTAAGCCTAGTACCTTCAAAGTTAGGGTTTAGAATTGGGTTCCACAAGTTCACCACTTCCCAAAACGGCCAAACACTCCAACATGAGGAGTGTATGGTCGTACACTTTAGTGTGCGGCCGTACACCCCCTTCTAGCCGTACACTCTCATGTATAAAATGAGATACTTAGCCTTCATTTACCTCTTTTCACACTCCTAAGCCAAGAAATCGACTCCTCTCTCGAGTATCATCTGATTTTTCATCTAGATCTTCAAGTTGTAAGTGTTTCTTCCCTTGGATTCTTGATTCCTTTCACTATCTTGTATGGATCATTGATTTCATCCATGAAATCACTTCATTTTGGTAGATCTTCAAGTGTTCTTCAAGAACACCAAGAACACTAAGAACACCTACTAAGTTCTTGGACCTCAAACACCCCTAAAGGTTTCTATATTGTAAGTACTCCTTCCTATGATTGTTATTTACTAGATATGCTCCTTAGAAATCGTCCAAACTATGATCATCAAGGAGTGTATGGCCATACACACCCCATGTGGCCATACACCCCTTTGTTTAGTGTGTTATTTGGCTTCAAACTCATGTTTTATGCTATTACATGATCAAGAACACTTACGGAATGCAAGATAGAACCTTGGAATACACTTTTGATCATTTTTACAAGATCATTAAGGGTGTACGGCCGTACACTCCTTGTGTGGCCGTACACACCCTTTTTGAGGTCCAAAATGGTAATAAACCTCCATTAAGGCTAAGCATTGGTCAAAACACACTTCCTAGATGCTTAATAGGACTTTAAATCAATCAATGGCATGTTTCACCATGAGTGTACGGCTGCACACCCACTTGGGTCATACACTTTGGCCGTACACACACATGAAACATACATTATGGCCGTACACACCTATATGTGGCCATACACCCATTATATCCAACCCATGGTACTTCTAACACTTCAATCTAAGTGTTTCCCAAGTCCTAGGGTGTTTCGCTTTCATGATTAGTTGTATAAACACTAGTTATATACATATATGTGTCATTATATGCTTATTAGGATCCGTTGTGCTTAAGTCTTCACTTGACACTTAGCATCCTACAAACCGATCTTTCATTGGTGTCACTCACTGCAGGTGAGTTCATACCCCTTAACTTATATTTTAAAGGATTTTAAATGCTTTTATGGGGAGGAATACAAGTAGAAACATTATAGTTATTATATCAATCACATGTGATTAATAACTATCAAACAAATGGCTTTCTTATATTTCAAAACTGTGATATCAAAGAAACTACTTCAAATAATTTTACAAACTCTTTTTCATATTAAATACTTTATTTAAACTCTTTTAATCTTATACCTTATCAAATCATGTCTGTATATATATATATATATATATATATATATATATATATATATATATGTATATATATATATATATATATATATATATAAGATTGAAAAGACTTAGGACTGATAATTTGCCTTATTTCCTGTTCCTTATTTGGTTGTGGACTTAGGGTATCAGTTGTTTGTCCGAAGGTCATTTGAATCTTTAGTTATATATTATGTGTATATGTATAGATATTAAAGTTCTTCATTCAGTTCAATACCTTTGGGTAGCAAAGGTGTGCAAACATGTTCATTCATACAAACAACATTACTAGTAAACTATAATAGGTATAGTTTAGGAAGTCACTACTTACTATTACTAAAACAATGAAACATACAAGAGTCAGTTCATTCATGAGTCAATACAAACATACTATTATGAGAAACAGAAAGAACATACTATGATGAGAAACAAAGAGAACATACACTACATTATACAATAAAACATACAATACATTAGAACAGAGAGAACATACAATACACTAGAACAGAGAGAACATACAATACTCTAGTACATAGAGAACATACAATACACTATAACATACTATACAAACGCTAGAACACTATAACATTAATGTGAGGCACTACTTAATGGCATGGCAATCTACTGCTATGTCACGTTTTGCAACCAGAGTCTCCTGGAGGGAGAGCGTGATTTGGTGTATAGATCTATACGGGATTGACTATCCTACACCTTGATGCTAGTTATAGTGGGACCTGCAGGTCTACAGGTGTCTAATGTCATACCATTTTGATGCCTTAAAGTGTCATGTTATACTAGTCTATCAAGTATGGTTACAATCATATCACATTTTACCTTAATTAACAAACTGGTTTAAGGTAGTTAGTGCATTTCTAGTTACTTACATACAATACTACTATACACTGTTATTTTCCCATTGCATTCACATTGTGATCTTCTCACATAAATGGTAATGTAAACTATATTTTGGTAATGATAGTCATACTTGGGAAAGATACACACTTTTACAAACAACACAACACACATAACATTTGGGCCTCGGTACAAGGCTACTTTTTAGTAGAAAATATAGGATTTTCTAGGAGATACAAACATTTACTACAAATACTTACAAACATTTACATCAAACATTTACAAACACTTTCATACAAGCAATGAAACTAAAATACTTATGAACTCATCAGCTTTATTGTTGATCTACGCTTTCAAAATCACTTGTATTCTCAGGTCACCAGTAGACAGGTACTGATGACCAGGTTTTGAGAAGATGGAGGACGTTCAAGACTCATCTCTTATTTTGATTCATATTTTTGGTGTCTTATAAACTATATAAAACACATTTGTATTAAAATTATATTATTAATGCAAAGGATGATGTTGTTTCTTGTTTACTATTATGCATTGTTGTGATACTATACATGATGTTCTCCGCTCCCGAACGTTTCCGCCGTTCAGGTTTTGGGGTGTGACTCCATCTGGCAACACAAGGGCCTGCCATTGCTTCGAAGTTGTTATGAAACCAATTGAGAACTCTCAGAACTCATATGCAAAGACAACTTTAACTGGAATGGGCACAGAAATAGGATATGTCAACACGATAGGTTATAAACCTCAAGTCGTGTGCTAGTGATAAACTACAGGTTTTTATTCTTGATTAGATCTTGAAACAATTCCAAGATCTTTAAGAGTTCCACTATTCTCTTGACATATAAGACTCTCTTGCCAAATATTCATGAGATAATGTGGATTCTTTATCAAGACAAACACTTCATACAATTGGTTTTAGTTGGTCTTTGTTTTATCCAAAACATCACAACTTACCAAATTCAAATGTACAAGAGTAGGACACATTCTACTCTTACATTTGACAAGTGTTAGTAAACTTTCTTTAAGATACTAAAGTACTCTCCCATCTTTTTAGATTTGAGAAACTTTTATCCTTCTGCCTAATTTGATTCTTCTCATTCGTTCTACAATACATCGAAAATTTTCCAATGTTTTAGAATTATACTTAAACTTGTAAGTATAAACATATTTACTAAACTTTAGTAAATCATGACGAATAGTCTTATCGATCATTTGTGGTGGACTTGACCAGTGTACAAGAATGTGTACTCGATCCCTTAGTCCTTCCTCTAACTCACATATACATGTGAACAAGGAATTAGTCTTAATTTTCCAAAGATGAAAATTCTCATTCATCATACTATACAACTTGCATGATTCCAAGTTTCGGTCCAATTGACAACTTGGGGGATGAGAATCTTTCCTTATTTGGTAAATTTAGACACTACCACAAATGAAAGAATCAAATTCACATTTCCATTATTGCTAGAAACATAAAAATATCAATTTTCAATAAAAGCCATTGCAAGGAGATATAAACTAAAATAAAATCAAATTTTTATTTATTTATAGAATGCAGAAAAAACTTTTTCCTTACAATACAACTTTAAATGAAAACTATGCTATTACATATTTCCTAACAATCTATCATAACTCTTAAGTGGTAGCTCAAGAATCCGATCATCGAAGCATGCGATGGAAATCCATCTTTGCGATCAGATTCAACATACTCTTCCTTTAAGTTTCCTTCCCTTTGCGTGATCCTACCATACATCGTAATGTATTAAGAATCTCCAAATAGGAACATAATTGAGTTAGATAGTGGACTTACCTGAAGCAGAATCAAACTTTTTTTACTAGAACCATATGGACCCTTCGCAACCAATGCCCCTTCCTTTGGCAATAGAACCATATGGACCCTTTGGGAATGCTACACTAGACTATCTTAGACTTGCCTTTCTCTTTACCATTTGGTCAACCGAGTTGAGTATGGCCAAACCCTTTCCATTTGGAAGAGAAAGTTTTTCTGGATATCCAATGTTACCATTTTCAATGTCCATGGTATTTTGGGAAGTTGATCTTTTAATCAAATTTGCTTTACCAGTGCTCCAAACCAATGCTGATTCAGCAACACCAAGCAAATAGATAAGATCATTAAGGGTCATGGCATAGTCTGTTACATAGTAATCCTTAAAGAACTCACTATGTGACTTAGAAAGTGATTGAACAACCAACTTTCTCAATACTTTGACACCCAACTCTCCCGGCTTGTAAATATGTGACTTTATCTCCAAGATGTGAGCACACATAGACTTTGCTTGCCAATAGGGCTTGAGTGACCTTGAACTATTCAAGAACTTGTGGGTTAGGGAGAATAATTAGAGGAGGTGGAGGAATTGAAGTATGATAGATGTCTAAACCAAACATCTACTATGGGAAAGCTTGTTCCAAAAGATTTGGGAAGATCATAGATGTCTAAACCAGACATCTACTATGGGAGATATCATGTCAGTTGATTTAAGTCCTTAATATAACACCCGATATGAAATATTAAGGCTACGACCTAACGCAATATTTCATAACTTGGGAGAGGGATTCCGTAATCCAAGCTATAGAATATTTGAAGGTAGGCGAATGACGATTGACCAATTTCCACCATGAAAAACGAAATAATTCATTAGGTTTTAATAGGATTTGAAACTCCTAGATCTTTTAAGATTCATTGAACTTTTCAATGGCATGTTTCAATCTTGATTGTACCCTGTCAAATTTTATGACTGGGATGCCGAGGATCACAAAACAAGGTATGAATAACCATGTAAATATACTTGGTACCCTTAATATTTATCACTCAATCGATGTGCCGGTTAACCACACGCGCTCCACCGATACTATGATAAACATTAACTTACCATTTGCCTACCTTGTTAAATCAAGCTAGTGTGCCGGTTAACCACACGCGCTCCACTAACTGACTTAAGCAAAGTGCAATGTGTAATTTCATGAGTTATCATCAAATTCACATTTTCCTAAAGTAACTAAGATTGGGAATTTGTAAAAGGTTTAGTTACTTTATATTTAACATTATACTTATAATGAAGGGTGAATTATAGTCCTTGTCCTACCTATTCGGCTAATGACCCTCCACAAGTCAAGGAAGCGGTGGGTGAGAGTGTACACCCATTAAACTGCCATTTTATAGGCAGTAACATTATACCCCCCTTATAGACCGGCTTGGTGAATGAGGCCTACTAACGATAAGACTGACTTTGTTCTTATACATATATATATATATATATATATATATATATATATATATATATATATATATATATATATATATATATATATTATTAACTTATAATACTATGATGTATAAGGGTTGAATTTTAACTTTTAAAAATCTAAGGTCTTAATTTGGAATTAAAGTATTTAAGAGGGGAAAGTCTACAAATTCCAAAACTTGAGGGCAAGTTTTGAACTATTCAAAAACTTTTCAATTCCATAACATATGTGTTTAAAGTAGTTTTAATGAAAAAACTCTTCAAGTTCCATAACTTGAGGACAAGTTATGGAAGACTTTAAAACATTTAAAAATGAGACTCTCCATCTTCATAACTTATGGAAATCTTATGAGTTTTAATAATCATAAATGTGACTTTTCATATAACTTGAGGACAAGTTAGAAAAACACTTATTATGAACAACTTTTAGATTAGTTTGGATTGAAAACATATTATCACATAAATTTTCTATTAATCTAAATCAACTCATAAGAACAAGATAATTCAAATCAAACACTTTTCATACAATTAGCTTAACCATTAAACTAATACAAAACATGAATCTATTGACAATTATCTATGCAATTGGATTAGCATGAACATTACCACATCAAAAACAGGTTTACAAGTTCAAAAACCGCTTACGGTAATGTTCCTAGTCCAATTTTAGCCAAAACACACGAAAATATGCGAACTGGAAGAACAACTCGTCGAGTTCCCCAAGGAACTCGTCGAGTTCATGCCTTAACACATGAACTCGGCGAGTTTTTGGCCAGAACTCGTCGAGTTTTCCAATCTGGGCAAATTTTGGTTTTGAAAATCAAGTTTGCATCAAGCGTAAATGAAAACAAGCCTAGGCTCTGATACCACTGAAGGGTTTTGAGCATTATAACACTCCTATGGTGTACATGCAACCCTAAATACCTTGGATCTATGTTTTCTCTATTATACATCCAAACTTGAACTTTCCAAGGTATTACCCTAACTAGCATACAACCATTGATACTTGGATCATATAAATAAGTTAGAAGACATACCTTTTTCATGTAGCTTGATTCCACGGAGCTTAAGAGCTTAGTGCCTCAAGTGTGACACCTCAAATGGTTCACACAACATCACCAACATCTTGGAATAACTTGAGAGAAAAGGTTCCTATGCTCAAATCGGCTAGCCCTCATGTGTACACACATTAGTGCCATTTTCTTGAGCCATGGGGTCCTTATATATTGTGACTATTATGGTTACACCATGTAACTCATGTCTTTCCATATTCTTCATGCTCTATGGGTTAAAACCTCCCATGGAGTATCCATGGGTTACTCCATGGGTTTAGCCCAACATGAAGAACTATGGATCATAATCCCACATATATAAGAATGAATGATTTACACAATCAATCCCCATATATTTAATTAGTCTCCTTTTGATCACAAAATTAATTCCAAATTAATTCTTGATCAATACTAATTAAATAATATGATTTCATATTAATATGTTAGAATTTATAATATATTAATAAATCGTAAATATCATTTTCTCACAAAAGTCTATCCAAATTGTTCTGATGCCATGCAACCCAAATGGACCATGTACATACCAATTATAGTTATGGACTTAGACATTAATCCAACAGGAAGTTGTTGTGCAGCGGATGATCCGATATCAAGAATGGGTTGTGTTGCTCCCTTTGAACATTTTCAATTTGAGGATGATGCTCCTTCTAAACTGGATAAATCAATGTCGTCATCATTCGAAAAGTCAAAGAAGTTAGCATCGTCTTCGTTGTTGTTGGGAATGGGATCAAATTCAGGGAATTGATCTGCTGCATCTTGAAATCCATCAACATTTGATTCGAGGGTTGGATGACTATTCTCCCCCTCAACCTGAGAAGGTTGAAATGGATCGGAATCAAAGGGAGGAAAGGTGGTTCTCAGATCAGAGACATTTTGAGAAATCGAAGCTTGAGTTGATGAAGATGGTCTTGATCCAGATTCCTGTTGGGTTTTGAGCATTCTAACACTCCTATGGTGTACATGCAACCCTATAAACATTGGATCTATGTTTTCTCTATTATACATGCAAATAAGAACTTTCCAAGGCTTTAATCCTTACTAGCATACTATGAAGTTCTTATAGTACAAGTACTAGTTAGATGACATACCTTTTTGATGTAGCTTGATGTCTTCAAGCTTTAAGAGCTTAGTCCCAATAGTGTGGAGGCCTCAAGTGGAATCACAAATCACCAAAAACACCTTGGAAGACTTTAGAGAATATGGATACTTGGTTCTCACTAGTGAAATCGGCTAGCCCTTCTTAGTGTACCACACTAGTGCCGGTTTCACCAACCAATGAAATCTTTATATAGTATGGAGACTAGGGTTAAAACCATGACCTTTCATTTCATATGATCCATGGGTTAGGCACTCCATGGACTATCCATGAAAGCTTAGCCCAACCTAAATGAACTTGGCCCATTCCATATATATAAGAGTCCATATTTAATTAGTTCATTTTGATCACTTAATTAATTTTAAATTAATTCTTGATCAATACTAATTAAATAATATGATTCCATATTAATATATTAGAACTTATAATATATTAATATGAATCATAAACATACTATTCTCAAAAGATTATCCATATAAATTGTGCTGGTGAAGTGCAACCCAAATGGACCATGCCGGGTCGGGTCAAGTACATACCAAATATAGTTATGGACTTAGAAATTAATCCAACAGTCTCCCACTTGGATAAGTCTAAAACTATTATTGAGTATGACTTCAAAACCTAACTGGCAATCGTATATCTTAAAGCCGCTATCGAACTCTGATCTTGTCAACGAACTTGTCCATTAGATAAGGGATCATATATTCCTCCATTCTAGATATCATATGGACTGAGACATGGATTATAATCATTCTCTCTGTCCATTTGTTGTTTCCCGATTTCCGATTCATGATGACTGACTGATTGAACAAATCAAATCAGTCCTGGCTTGGCCAAGCACTCACATGTGTCATCGCTAAATCATCGAGGGGCCCACAAATATCGCTTTTATCCCGAAGGTAAAAGGAATGGATAAACTTCGACTCATATGGCTTGTTCTACTAGTTGTTGAATCATACACAAAGGCACGTTTTATAACACCGAGTTACCGAGTGCGTTTTCGTGCAATCAATGTACAACCAAATCATAGTAACAACTCATATCTCTATGTTTGAAGAATATAAGATATTATCGTCTCATGATAGTTCGTGATAAAATCCATGAAGTGATTCCAATGAGCGCGGGTTGAATCCAATCCTCAGAACTTCTGAGCACTCATGAGTGTTGTAGCCCCTTGTCCAACACCTTAGACCTCTACAAGCCAACCCATGACAGTCTTAATTCATATCTACTTCCAACATATGACCGACTGTGGATGGTTTGAATAACTTAGTCATTCTGGAAGAATAACCTAGTTTATTTGGGAAGTCAAAACATGCAAAGTGAAACACAATAATAATTGAATCCAATATGGTCTCAGAACTTATGAATATAAATAAAACACCTTTTATTTATCACCATATGATTACACATTATTCATTGTATACTGTTTCAGCTATCAACTTTATTCTTGAATTTAAAACAATAGTTATCCCATGCTCCACGCATGTACACTATGTTTTCTAAACACTAGTCATGCCACACACCAAGTATGCATACTATGTTTGTCTATGATCTTTACTATGTGAACTAGATCAATTGAACATAACTTCAATGATTCTCTTTTCACAGACCCAAATCCTTACTGTAAATGCAAGAATTCCAAATTCATGCGATTTACTGAAATCGGTTAGATTCTAAACTTATATGCATTGATCCTCTTGTAATGATTATGCACGAAGTCAGAAAGACTTGACAACAACCATTACAGAGCATTCCAAAGGAGATCAGCTCTCCTTAGAAACATCCTTCTTGCATTAAGTTTCCTAATCTTACACAGATTAAGTAATTTCTAACTTTGAAACATTTCCAGATTCCATTTTGACTATCACTTCTGAACAGAGTTGCCTCCTTACACATTATGTCAATATGGTCCTTCCAGAATTATCACTATACTTCCAACTGTCCTTGAGCAACCAATCTTTGGTAAACCTTAGATTGTCCTCGACAATTGCTTAATCCTTTTAGTCATATCCAGTTCTAAATCTTTTCCCTTCTTAATGCCCCAGGCAATTGGAAAATTTTAGAAAGGATGAATATAGCACATGTAATCGATCCTATATCCGAAGCATATGGGACACGACTCATGATGTCTCACATAAAGACTAAACCAGTCTTTTGCTATAACATTTCCATTTCTATTTGGAAAATTCCCATAATTCAGATTATGAAAAGGGATGCCGTAATCATAATCGAATTTTAGAACGCAAATAATAGACTCATATACAGAATTTCCTTAGGTTGAGCCATTCCAACATGAAATTCATATATATCCTTGACTAAATGATTAAAACCTCACGATCTAAGCTTATAGATTTGAGATGAAGTATAATTTCCTCTCCCTTAATTATAGCAAAACAACTCTTTCCCAATTGAAACTTTTGTTTTCTATAATTAACATTGCTAACTTGCAATACTCATCATAATTATCATGCTCCCACTAACATGATGATTATTAGCATAACACTTATGCTCCCACTAGCTTTGACATATACTCAGAAAGCTCGACTTCTAGAAATCAATACTTTATTGACTTTCTTACCAAAGTTCAGATTTCTGATACTAGATTGCTTTGATAAAACTTTATCAAAATCATACACCTTGTCTTAGATAGCACACTTTTGTGTCTAAACAATTATGAAGAGGGATGCCGTAATCATAATGGTTAGACCTTTTTGCCACTTCTCACAAGTCCAGTTTAGTGTGCCGGTAAACCACACACGCTCCACTAACGACTTTGAGAATGCAAATATCACAATTGCTATCTAGCTAAAATCTACTTAGTGGAAGTGTTTCCTCACCATCATTTTCATGAATCGGAGAGAAACCTTATGACACTTAGATTTAATGGTGTATGTGTTCTTATCCATGTGAATTGTCAAAACCATAGTCACAAGACAAAGATAATGACAAATCCAATCTCATATGGACTGAACTCAATCTTAATTTCTTGCCACCTGGCAACTCAAGGGCCTGCCATTGCTTCCAAGTTGTTGTGCAACCAATTGAGAACTCTAAGAACTCATATGAAAAACCAACTTTAACTGTAATGGGTACAGAATATTTCAACACGATAGATTATAAACCTCAAGTCGTGTGCAAGTGAAGAACTTCAGGTTTTACTCTTGATTAGTTCTTGAGATTTTCAAGACCTTTAAGACTCCCACTGTCCTCTTAACAAATAAGACTTTCTTGTCAGATATTCAAGAGATAGTGTGGGTTCTAATCAAGACAAACACTTTCACAAAATTGGCCTAAGTTGGTCTTTGTTTTATCCAAAACATCACAACTTACCAATTTCAAATGTACAAGAGTAGAAAACTTTTACTCTTACATTTGATAAGTGTTTTAAACCTTCTTTAAGACATGTCACTCAAATTACAATCTTGGAGTATGACTCTAAGACTTATATTGGAACGAAGTATGACTCATCTTCTTGATTTAACCATTTCAACAATTCAAGATTCCTCTTCTTAGTCATAAGAGTGCACTAAGATTCCCTTAGAGAAATAATTGTGCTATGGTTTCTTAATCATTAAGATGATCACAAAACTGATACTAAAGTACTCTCCCATCTTTTCAGATTTGAGAAACTTTTATCTTTCTGCCTAAGTTGATTCTTCTTATTCACTCTACCTTACATTGGAACCTTTTCCAATGTCTCAAAGTTACACTTAAGCTTGTAAGTATAACCATATTTACTGAGCTTTAGTAAACTATGACGAATAGTCTTATCAATCTTTTGTGGTGGACTTGACCAGTGCACAAGAATGTGTACTCGATCCCTTAGTCCTTCACTTGACTCACACATCCATGTGAATAAGTAATTAGTCTTAATTTTCCAATACTTGAAAGTTCTCATTCACCATGCTATACAACTTGCATGATTCCAAGTTCCGGTCCAATTGAGACTTGGGTGATGAGAATCTTTCCTTATTTGGTAAATTTAGACATTACCACAAATGAAAGAATCAATTTCATATTTCCACTCTTGCTATTAATGTAATCATATAAGCTACAATTTTTCCTCAAATGCCATTGTAAGGATATTGTAAAATAAATAAAATCAAAAATTTTCTTTTATTTTAAAACTTTGCGGAAGAACTTGTCCTTACAATCCATATGAAAAATTGTTGTTATCTATTCCTAAGCAATATCTCATAACTCCTAAGAAGTAGCTCAAGAATCCGATCTTCAAACTATGCGATAGAAATCCATCTACGCGATCAGATTCAACATATTCTTTCTTTAAGTTTCTTCACTTTTCTTTGATTCTTAAAACATAACCATGTGACCCAGTCACATCATGTATCAAGAATCTCATAATAGAAACTTAGCAGAGTTAGATAGTGGACTTTACCTGAAGTAGAGTCAAACTTATTGACTTTAACATCCTTAGGTAAATTTGACAGCTTCGCAACTAAAGCCCCTTCCTTTGACAATAGAAACATATGGACCCTTAGGTAATAGTACATGGTACTATCTCAGACTTAGCCTTTCCCTTTACCATTGGTCAACCAAGTTGACTATGGCCAATCCCTTTCCATTGGGAAGAGAATGCATTTTTGGATTTCCAGTGTCACTATTATCCCTGCCCATAAACTTTTGGGAAGTTGATTTCCTAAACAAATTTGCTTTACTAGTACACTAAATCATTTCTGATTTAGCAGCACCAAGCAAATAGATAAGATCATTAAGGGTCTTGCCATAGTCTATTTCATAGGAGTCCCAAAGAAACTCACTATGTGACTTAGAAAGTGATTGAACCACTAACATTCTCAAGACTTTGACACCCAACTCTCCCGGCTTGTCAGCATGTGACTTCATCTCCAAGATGTGATCACACCTAGACCTTGCCTTGCCAACAGGGCTTGAGTGACCTGAAAACTTTCAAGAACTTGTGGGTTAGGGAGAATAATTGGAGGAGGTGAAAGAAGTATGATTTCCATGGGACATCATCTTCATTTAGGAAAGCTTGTTTCAAGAGATTTGGGAAGATCATAAATGTCTAAACCAGACATCTTTTTGGAGATATTCAAGATAGTTGATCTAAAGTCCTTAATATAACACCCAATATGAAATATTAAGGCTAGGACCCAACAAACTATTTTATAACTTAGAAGAGGGATGCCGTAATCCAAGCTATAAAATATTTGAAGGTAGGTGAATGACGATTCACCAATTTCCACCAAGATAAACGAAATGTATTATTAGGTTTTAATTGGATTTGAAACTCCTAGCTTTGAGATTCATTGAACTGTTCAATGGCATGTTTCAATCTCGAGTGTGCCCTTCAGGTTTTGTGACTGGGATGCCGAGGATCACAAAACAAGGTGTGAAGTAACCATGCAAATTACTGGGTACCCTTAAGTGTTTACCCCTCGATCGATGTGCCGGTTAACCACACACGCTCCATCGATACTATGATAAACATTAAGTTACCCTTTACCTACCTTGTTAAATACGAGTTAGTGTGCCGGTTAACCACACACGCTCCACTAACCGACTTAAACAAAGTGCAAAATGTAATTACAAGGATTATCACCTTATTCACATTTTCCTAAGTAACTAAGATTGGGTATTAATAAAAGGTTTAGTTACTTGGTATTTATCATTAATACTTTTAATGAAGGGAGAATTCTAGTTCTGTTAAACCCGTTCATCTAACGACCCTCCACCAGTCAAGCAAGCGGTGGGTGAGAGTGGACACCCATTAAGTTGCCATTTTATAGGCAACAACCTTATACCCACTTTACTCTTATACATATATATATATATATATATATATATATTATTATTAACTTATAATATTATAAAGTATAAGGGTTGAATTTTAACTTTTAAAATTCTAAGGGCTAACTTGGAATTAAAGTATTCATAAGTGAAATCTTTTCAAACTCCAAAACTTGAGGACAAGTTTTGAAACTATTCAAAACTAATTAATTCCATAACTTATGTGTTTAAAGTAGTTTTAATCCAAAAACTCTTTAAGTTCCATAACTTGAGGACAAGTTATGGAAGACTTTAAATTATTAAAGAATTAACTTTTCTTTATTTTATAACTTATGGAATTAATTAAGGTTACACTTTTTTTATTTATTATTTAATGAAGAGACTCTTGGTTCTCCATAACTTGAGGACAAGTTATGGAGTCATAAAACCATTTAATTAGAACTAGACTCTTCATTTTGTAACCTTTGCCAACTTTTATGAATTTTATGAAACTTAAATGTGACTTTTCATATAACTTGAGGACAAGTTACAAAAACACATTTTAGAATCAACTCTTAGATTAATTTGGATTAAAAACAACTATTTCACTCGACTTTTCTATTAATCTAAGCAACTTATAAGAACAAGATAATTCAAATCAAATTTTTTCGTGTAATTAGTCTAAACCTTAAACTAATACAAAACATGAATCTATTGACAATTATCTTTGAAATTGGATTAGCATGAACATCACCACATCAAAAACAAGTTTATAAGTCCAAAAACATCTTAGGTTAATGTTCCTAGTCCAATCCAGCCAAAAAAGTCGATTTTATGATGTCTGGGGTTCTAACTCATTGAGTGCACGAACCAACTCGGCGAGTTGGATGCATTTTGTCTTTGACTTGGCGAGTCCATTCATGGACACGACGAGTTTGCTCGGCAAACAGCATCAAAACTCGATTTTCCAGCTTCTTTTGCAAGTATAACAAGAAAACAAGCCTGGCTCTGATACCACTGTTGGGTTTTGAGCATTCTAACAGTCCAATGGTGTACATGCAACCCTATAAACCTTGGATCTATGTTTTCTCTATTATACATGCAAATAAGAACTTTCCAAGGCTTTAATCCTAACTAGCCTATTATGAAGTTCTTATACTACAAGTACTAGTTAGATGACATACCTTTTTGATGTAGCTTGATGTCTTCAAGCTTTAAGAGCTTAGCCCTAATATTGTGGAAGCCTCAAGTGGAATCACAAATCTCCAAAAACACCTTGGAAGAATTTAGAGAATATGGATACTTGGTTCTCACAAGTGAAATCGGCTAGCCCTTCTTAGTGTACCACACTAGTGCCGGTTTCACCAACCAATGACATCTTTATATAGTATGGAGACTAGGGTTAAACCCATGACCTTTCATTTCATATGATCCATGGGTTAAACACTCCATGGACCATCCATGAAAGCTTAGCCCAACCTAAATGAACTTGGCCCATTCCATATATATAAGAGTCCATATTTAATTAGTTCATTTTGATCACTTAATTAATTCTTGATTAATACTAATTAAATAATATGATTCCATATTAATATAGTAGAACTTATAACATATTAATATTAATCATAAATATACTATTCTCAAAAGATTATCCATATAAATTGTGCCGGTGAAGTGCAACCCAAATGGACCATGTCGGGTCGGGTCAAGTACATACCAAATATAGTTATGGACTTAGACATTAATCCAACAATTCCGAGTCAAGAGCAGTTTCTATTGGTCCAGACAGGCTTTCGAAGTCGAATTCATAGGTTATTTGGGGATTCGGAGACGCAGGAGATGGAGCATCAGACTCCATGATGTAAGTTGTAACATAGGTTGGATCTGAATTCTGAACAAAGTTAACATCAAAAGTGACATCAAATATTTCTTCAAGTACACGAGATCTACGATTCAAAACACTGTAGGCTTTGGATTTGGCTGAGCATCCCAGAAAGATTGGTTCATTGGCTTTCGGTTGAAACTTGGTGAGTTGATCATAGTTATTTTTTGATAAAGAATTTGCAACCAAAAACGTGTAAGATTGAGATACCGAATTGCGACCATTCATGGATTCATACAGTGTCATGTTAAGACGGCGATTGATGATGCTTCGGTTTTGAGTGAAGTAGGAAGTGGACACAACTTCAGCCTAAAGATAGAGAGGAAGGTTTGCAAAGTTCAACATCGATCGAGCGGCTTCAACTAGAGTGTTCGGAGCAGAGAATTTGTGGTCGATGCCTTTGTCAGAGAGGAATTTCTCAATGGTGACATTGGTGAATTCAGGGCATTGTCACATCAGATTCTTTTGACAGGGAGTTTGACAAGAACTTCAACACCTTTAATATAGTTAATGAGTTCAGAGGCTGTTTCATATTTTAGCATAAGGAAAAAGACCCAAGTGAACCTTGTGTACTCATCAATAATCACAAGAATATACTAGTTGTGATGTAGACATTCTATGGTGGATGGTCCATAAAGATCGATATGAAGAAGTTTTAATGGTTTCGAAATTGAGTTTTCAAGGATATAAAGATGACCTTTCTTGGATTGTTTCCCACATTCAAACTCAACACAAAGACGATCATTTTCGAATTTGATGAGTGGCAGACCCCAGATCATTTCACCATCAACAAAATCATTCATGTATCGGAAGTTGAGATGAGCGAGCCTCCGATGCCATAGCCAACTTAAGTCAGGAACAACCTTTGAGAGAAGACAAAGTTGAGGCTTTCTGATGATCATCTTGATGTCTAATGGATACATGTTTTTGATGTAATCAGATGTGATTAGACATTCTTTCCGGTCTTTTGTCATAGCGTAGCTATGCTTTTTACAGAACTCAACTCTTTCGATTTGCATCATTGAGTTGAGCTACAGTAATCAAGTTGTGTTTGAGATCTTCCACATATGCCACATTAGGGACAGAGAAATTACCATTGGTCAAGACGTCATAACCTCGAATTTTTGAATTTGAATTGTTGCCATATGTCACATAACCAGCGTTAGAAGCGAGCTTTGGATCACACAAAAAGTCTTTTTTCCTATTCATGTGCATGGAATAAGCACTATCAATATAACATATTATATCTTGTTTCAAAGCACAGGGTGCCTGCAAAATCAGTGAGTTTTGGAGTTTTTAGGCTCCGAGTTAGACTTAGGGACTTTGGCATGGGCTTTGGACCGGATTGTCACTTTTGAGGAATTTACATCTTGGTGGGCTTGTTCCGAGATTCTTTTAGAAAGAAGCAGAATGTCAATGTCTTTTCGTTTATCCAAAAATCATACTCAACCAAAGGTTGTTTGGATACTGCTTTTCTCGGATCAACCGTTTCCGGAGATGTTGTAGGAATCACTATGTTGACAAAAGTTACAAATGTTTTTTCATTCTTTTTTACTTTCCATTCAAACATTTGTTTTGAGTCTTTTGAAGATTTCTGAACAACAGTGTTCCTAGCAACATGTTCTTTGCTTGCTGCTTTCGAAGGCACATTTATTTTTGGAAATTTTTTAGGTTTGATAATCATACCATTGGATTTAGAAATAAGCACATAATAAATTGTCCGAGGAGAGTCAATTTTCATAGAAGGAGTCTCAACAGTGACCTTATTTGTTTTGGACTATTTTTGGACTATTATTGAAAGATTTGTTTTGAGCAACCGAACTAAGAGGATTAGATGGCCTCTTAAGGATTTTAACAGGCATAAAGGTATTGTGGTTCCTAGTGGCCAGACTAACAGTTCCAGACACATTCTTCTCGCACTTCTCAATAAATCGAGAATCCTGCCTATACCTAATTTCTTTCTTGATAGCATTCATAGCTTTGGTCTTTGGGTGAACAATGTCTTTATTATTCAACCAAGGTTTCTTCCGAGAGTCAGATGATGACTTGGAAGTTTGTCCAGGTGATGAATTGTTGAACCTAGCTTAATTGGCATAAGAGTTGATTTCAAAATCACATAAGAGTTAGAGATACAAGATTCAGATGAATCGTCACACAAAATTTCTTCATCTATATTACTATCCAATGACGCCCAAACGAATTTATATTTTTCATAGTCATGTCCAGTTGTCTCGAGAATTATTCCCTCAACTACATAATTTTTTGGAGGGTCGGAGTTTGGAATTTGAACTCCAATACACTTGGTGTTAGGGAATGAACCTAAAGAATGATTCAATTCTAGGGATATCATAGGCGGAAGAGGCATGGAATTACGAATACAATGGTGAGACAAGGGTATACAAGTGAATATGGTTCAGAACGTCTCCCATCAACGTTATACTTTGAAGTTCCTTCAAGGGACGAACAACAGGTTTCATAAACTTGCTTCCGAGACCTAGTGCTTTGGACCATGGGTGTAGAAAATTATGTGTCATTAGTTCATTTGCTTCAATAATGTCAATAGAGTTATGCAAAGCATCAATCTTGACATTAAGATGTTTGTTATCATAAACTAAGATATTCCTTTCACAAAAAGTGATTTCACATTTGTCTTTTAAGATGATACATTGATCCTTATACCTTACAAGTTCTCTCTCTAGTGATTCTATCTTAATCTTGTGATTTTCAAAGAGAAATCTAAGATGAGTCAATTCACTATCTAGCTTCTCACTAACTTCTATGGCCGACTCATAGGCTCTATGAATAACTGTCATATTTGATTGGATCTAGGTTAGATAAGGTTCAGAAATAGATAAATCAAAGTTATTGTCAATGATCATGGATTTTACCTTTTGGATATTGCTTCTGCCAGGTTGATCGTTTGTTGCCATGTACCAAAAGTTCGGCTCAACATCGTCATCGTCTTCTTCTGAACCTAAAGACCAATAGCCTTCATCACATTCGATCGAATGTCTTTCCATTAGACACATGTTCCTTCCAAATCTCACTTCATCTCCATCTCCAAAAGACCAGTACCCTTAAACATTTCTTGACACGGTGGTAACAAAAGCCTTTTCACTTTCTACAAGCTCTTGGGCTCTACGAGAATAGTAGGAAAAATCTTTTACCTTCAGTTTTTGAGAAGTTTCGGCCAACCAGTCTTTTGCAAAGTGGCTACCGAGACCACATCTGTGACAGGTAATCTTGGATTTGACTTATTTTTCAGAACATCCTGAGGTTCCGAAGAGTAATTTGGAATGTTTGGACGGTAACAAGGTGGGTTTTGTGATGATTTAGGAAAGGGTTGAGGATTACTATGATGAGGGGCTTGAAATTGGTTTCGATAAGGTTTATGACTGGGATTCCAGGGACATTTGTACTTCATAGACAACAGTGCGAATTCTTGTTGAAAACGAAGTTCGGAATCAACTAGATTGAGATCAAGATTTTCTTCAAATGAATGGTTCGAAACAGGTGGAGTAGGGGTAGGAATTGTTGGTTGAGTACATGGAACATGTGGGATAGTTCCAAATGGATCCGAAATAGATGGACTCAGAATTAATGGGTTAACACAACTAACTAAGGCAAGAGGACCTCTAGTCAGTTCTCTTAACGTTTGAACAATGTTAGATTCATGGCCTTGCAGTTCGTCAAATAGTTGATAAAGATTTAGTTTCTTCAGAGATTCGTTACTCTAAAGACATGAATTGAAATTCCCTTATTCTTTTCTGAGGCTGTTGATGAGATTTAGGTTGTACTAGAGAGGATTTTTTACTATACCATGTGCAGTCATGTTGTTCACAATGATTTTCTAAAGATTCCAAGTAGAGGCTATAGATTCACTGGGAGTTGTGGTGAAGGTATCAAAGTCGTTGACGACAGAAGTCAAGCGCTTATCCTTCATGTTCTCAAACCCTTCGAACAAGTCTTGGAGAGTGTCCCAAATCTCTTTGGCAGATTTGCACATCTTAATTTGCTCAAACAGAGAAGGAGGAACACCAAACACCATCTCTGAGAATGCAATATGGTGTTTATGAATCTTTTTGATGTCTTATGTAGTAAGAGGTGTAGGACGTTGTTCTTATTGATCCATGAGGATAGCAGAAACATCACTGACCATTTGTCTTAGAGGAACATGAGGTCCTTCTTTCACAGATCTCCATATCTCTTCACATTTTTCGTTACCAAGTAAAAATCTTTCCTTTCTAACTTTAAAGTGATCATACTCTTCAACAACTAACAATGGTTCATGCATTAGGCAACCCGCTATATTTGCTATTTACATTGAATACATTTTTTTGAGTTTGATTAGGAGTATCCATTGAAGTTAAAGTATTAGAGCAGAAGCGGTATATAGAAGAACTTTATCCTGAACACATAAATGATTGAGATACCAAGGTAATTTCAGATCAATTATAATTTGATATTATAGATTCTAAGGACAACCACTTATGTTTTAATACCAATTGAAAGTGCAAGACTTAGTGTACGGACAAGATTTGAAAACTCAAACCTTGAATTAACAAGATCAATGTCTGCTGCTAATGTTTAGATCCAATCAAGTCTGGTAAACCAGTATTGTCTTGAAGTATGAAGATCAACAAAGTATTCAACAAAGTATGTAAGTAAGATAAAATGAGAATAAACAAATTAAAGATAATCTAATAACAATGAGAATGATGGACAAAGATATTTGACTTGCAAGATATTTAGTATTTGATGTGAAGGAGAATATTGCTTCAAAAGGGTTATAATGGATGGAAAACTCATCTCCTTAAATAGGAAATGAGAGATAATAAGACAAAATACAAGACTTTCATGGAGAATGTAAATCTAATAAGTCAGAAAAGATGACACACATGATTTACTCGATTTTGTCCCATGAATTGTTTAATCAACAAGTAATAAATGACAAGGAGCATTAAATGCTTGTACGAACTCAATAACATTGAAAACTAGGAGTGTCTCAGATAGGTCTTCATCTCGAAAGAAGCTTGACTACGGAACCCTTCACATCTCAAAATGCACTTTGACTTCGGTTTTGGTTTGGCTTCGGATTGCCAGGGGTTCACTTTTATGTATCGAAATTCACATACCTTAGTTATGGGATTTTTAGTGAGACTATATTAATTAGGTAAGTCTAACCACTTAGCATACCCACACTACTATAACCGTTAATGTTTGAAGCGAGATACATATGTATAGATCTATACGGGGTTGGCATCCCCACCTGTAGTTGCTAGCTACAACCTCAACCAATCAATCGAAGCGGGTGATAAGTATCCACTATTGTTACTATGACGTACAATGAACCATTGTAGGGGGTACATTCAGTAACATAGCTCGGTTATAGGACTCTTTATAAACTATCACATCACCTTAATTTTAATACGGTCGACGCATTGTCTACTAGCCCTTTCCCACGCCGACATATTATACAGAAGTGTGTGTTTTTTTCATGGGTAGCATGTGATTTTCATTTTTCAAAAAAGGAGTTTTTGTTTTCTTTGTTTAAAACATTTTAAAACTATTATGTTGGCAAAATCGATCCTTTAACCTTTTAATTAAACTTCGTTTTATAAAATCACTTTTGTAATTGCCAAATTTTCTTTGTTAACTTTTAACATTTTTTGATTCTATTTCTATACTATCATGCAAAATAGAATACTCACAACGTCATACAAACACACATATAAACAACGCTAACACTTTCCATTCCTACATATCTTTTCCATGAGCCAAAATATGAAAGACAAGGTTAAACGAGGGACAAAAAAGGACACTTGAAGCTCCCACTTGATCTGCCACCAACTCTTGATGCTTAGTCTACCTCCATGGGCCTCCAAATCTTCATGATCCATAGCTTGAAATCCCCGGTCTGATTATTACAAAGTTTTGATAATCTAATACATTTTCCAAATAAAACTATTACATTCATTTAAATGGAAAAATATATTACATAATCCTAAAATTTAAAGTGACACATAAGCTACAAAAATTACAAACCCAAAAACCAAACATACATCAAACACAACATAGGTCTAGGTAAGGCAATGTGTACCAAATCCATGCAATTCAAAACAACAATTAAATTAAACTTCGATTACAATATTTAGATCATTTAGCTAAGCCAACAACCATAATATTAAAAGAAATTATACATATAATTGTTTCTATGATTACACATGCAAGAGATCATCTAAACAACCATATCATACAAAACATAATAACAAATGAGAGTAACCAACATTTGTAAAAAAAACCTTTTGATTTAAATGAATAAAAACATTTAATTAACCATGATTTAACTGTTAAACCAAGGTAATTTGAATCTATGCATAATGGTGAACAATGCACACTCAAACATAAAAAATAAAAGTTTAAATTTCTTTTCTGTGAACAATGTCAGCACATCGCTCACCATAAAGGTGACATGTCATTCTTATAATTTATGGTTACATGATGCTTTCCAACCAACGTATCGTGTACACAAAGGAAACTTGCCACATTGTTATATGTGAGGGTTTGTACAAAAAATGATTGTTTTCGATTTTTGCAGGAAAAATGCTGATTAAAAAACTTTTAAAAGACTAGTGGGTTAATATAAGCAATCCACAAACATGCAAATCAGTAAATATAAATCAAATTAATTAGCCTAGTGTAAAAATATGTGGACTAGTGGCTCTATAATCCTAATGATGGAATTTGGCGTCTAAAACACAAACAAATTAACATGACAACGAAAGCAAGAAAACATAATTAAATTCTAGCCAATATGATCTTATATCCATAAGCAACTTGCAACAAAAAATACATAGAAGGAACAAAGCAAACATACCCTTGAAGCCTTTGAAATCTTCTAGTTCTTGATAGAAATAGGATATAGAGAACCCAAACTAGAGATCCTCTTTCATAGGCGTTGCCAAGACGACGATCTTGCACCTTGATAATCCTCATTTGACCTTGTGCACACTTTGAACACAAACCCTACATAACTAGGGTTTTGATCCTTGCTTGAGGGCCAAGAAATCAAAGGGAGGAAGAGAGGAATACAAGGATGGTTTTAGGGTTGCTATTATAAGGTAGGGGGTGCTATTTTGGATCCTCAGATCATCCAAGTAATATTAAGATCATCAAAGAAAGGTAATCCTTATCATCACCACTTTTAGTTTAGTTTTCATTGATTGAAATTTGATGAACTTATGATCCTTTTGGATTATGATTTTGTTTTGATTCATTGCTTTTTTTGTTTTAAAGAACCATTGTACTCCAACATGTATTCATATCGGGATGTGGTGAAGACCAATTATGGGAGGGTTTGTGTAACATCCTAAATTCTAGAATATATATATTTTTTTCATTTTTAAAATAGATTAAACACTCATTTTTAAGAAGATTACATTCAATTCAAGCCATTTGTTCATAAACCATTATTTAGAAGTCAGAATTATAAAGAAAGCAATGTGAAATCTTGAATCATAAAACTGTTGATGTGTGTGTGTACAGTCCTTCCTTTACAACCCAATGTAAATTATTTAATCCACAACTATAAGAATAACGCTTAGTGAGTTCCCCAAAATACCACATACCACAAATATAACAGCACACGACCTTGTATCCGTATCAACCCCGACTTCCTATTGACTGTAAGTCTAGATCGAGTCCATTAGGCCCACATCAACCCTGGGTATGTATCAACCCCGAGTCTGTATTGACTCTAAGTCCATATCGACTCCATTGGGTCCGTATCAAGCCTGAGTCTATATCAACCCACATGCACATATCATACAAGAATACCAGAAAGAATCACGAAGACAACATGCACAAAATGACACCGAGTGTCCTATTATATAGTTAGAAGACTCACCCAAATGAAAATGTGAAATCCCTACTCATAGTCCCATAGAATCAGTTATACGAACATCCAACAACAATCACAAGCTAAATCTTAAACTATAGCTCAACACCTCTCCAAATTTGACCAAAAGTCAAACTGGTCAAAAAGTCAATGGTCAACGGTCAAAGTCCACTTTAGTAGGTCACAAGGTCATGACCTCCCTTTTTCCACGACGTGGGACAAGAGAGACAAAATATTTGGGCATCTCCTAGTCGCCACATCGTGGCAGCCAAAATGCCACGTCGTGGGGGCTGGGTCTCAACATCTTAATGGATGAAGGCCCTATTTGTTTACCTCTTAATTGCAAAATTAAGAGGCTAGGTCTTAAAAATTCAGATTTAGATTGTTTGTTTGCTAGTTAGTTTTTACGTCTTAAAGTTCTAAATGCCTCTTAAATATTCAGATATTAAACCATGTCTGAATTTTGTAAAAACATGCGTTTTCCTTTTCTACCCTAAACAATCGACGAACACCTTCACTAAACCAGCGCCCCCTCTTCCTATTCAATTCGTGTGCTAGGTTCTTCCTTTCACCAGGTTCTCCGACGCCGCCGCCTGCAACGCCGCCGCTGCACCCCAACGTCGTTGCCTCATCCTCGAACGATGCTGCCGCCTCCGTCTCCGACGTTCCAGGTGAGTTTCTTCCTTCTTTCCACCCAAACTCGATAACTTTACTGTTTTTATGAATTGTTT
The DNA here is from genome assembly GCF_002870075.4 of Lactuca sativa. Classification (NCBI taxonomy): domain Eukaryota; kingdom Viridiplantae; phylum Streptophyta; class Magnoliopsida; order Asterales; family Asteraceae; genus Lactuca; species Lactuca sativa. Next base: position 174,578,263 of record NC_056625.2, on the reverse strand, counting down.
GGTCTGAAAATCGATGGTGCCTCCTCTTTAAAATCGAGTATCAGATTTTTCTTTTATTCTTCATCTGGAAATCAAATTCAACATATTAGGGCTGTTTTGGTCGTTATTTTCCAGACTTTTTTCAGATGTTTTGGTTGTTTTGGTCTGAAAATCGATTGTTTTCTTCCTCTTTGCCCTAAAACTCGATAATAAGAGTTGAATTTGTTCTTTCTGGAATTTTTTGCTTCTAACAGATTTGGATTGGGTTTTAAGTGTTGATGTATGTATAAATTTTGATAAAACTATTATTAGGATCAACAATTTCCGTCTCTTAAAATGTTCAATGTGGGTGACACTTGAAATCCGATCTGTTTCAAAATCTGATGCTGAATTTTGTGTTGATTTCATCAGATAATGGACGATTTCTTGCTGATATGGATTATGTTATGATGGAATTGTGTGTTGATTTCAACAGATGTTTTCTTTATAAAAAATTTGATGGTCTAATTTCTCCACATCTGATGGTATGATTTCTTTTGATTTGTGCTGATCTTTTTGTTGATAAAAAGTGAAAAATAGTTTGGAATATTCTTAAGTGTGCAGGAAGTAAATTTGGTTTCAAGACATATGGGATTGGTGGTGGTGTTTTTTTTCCAATGTCACTAGTTGCAACATTGATTGAAAGAAGTATTTTTATTTGGATATTCTATGATGTTTATGTTTTCATGGATTAAAAGAAGTGAATTTGGAAGAATTTATGTTTAATTTGGTTTTATTATATGATTTTTATGTTTCACTGGATTGAAAATGTGAATTTGAAAGAATTTATGTTTAGTTTGGTTATTGTATGATAACTTGGAATTTTTTTCAACTATGCATTTATAATTTAGCACAATATAGAACTACAGAAGGGTAAAACTGTCATTTTTATCATTCAGATTACAATTCAGAGGTTCCAACCAAACAACATGTTAAAAGTTTAAATCTTAAAAATTTAGACCCTCTTAGAAATTCAGACCTCTTAAAAATTTAGATATTAATTTTTCATATCCTACCAAACAACCCCTAAGTTATTTCTTTCAACCTCAAGAGCTCCAAAGCTCATATCTAGTCCTTTCCAAGGTCTTAATGGATGAAGTTTCCACTTTACTCATTAAGACATCCCAGTGAGTCTAGATCTCTAAACCTAGATCCTTAATGACAACTTATGGTATTGACTCAACCATTAAGCTCTTAATAACCATGGCAACAAATCCATAACTTCTAGAAGGACTTCTTACTTTTATTCCAACATAAAAATCATAGCTTTATGGACATCCATGTCTAATGCAAGTCGAGATCTCAGATTAACTAGGTCAAAATGGTGAAATGAGACCAAAAGCCTATGCATGGAACTCAATACACAATCAAACTTCAGATCCAAAAGATATAGTGACAAAGGGACCAAGGTAAGCTATAAAGTTGCATACTCTATCTTATCAAACCAACCTAAACTCGAATATGAGCCAAGAAATGCAATAAATCTTAGATCTATGAAGATAAAACCAAAAATATGGAAGCTTTATAACTTCAAAAGCTCCACAAGATGTATAAGGCGCAAGATCTTAGTGATGCACTCTTCCAACTAGCAAGCACACCTCTCTTTCATCCAAAATGCAAGCCAAAGCTTCAAACTTCAAGAATCACCATTAATACAATAAGAATCACTCCAAGGAGGCTAAGGTGTCGTTTGAAAGGGTTGGAGGCCGAAAAGGATGCCCTAATCCTTAAGATTAGGTGTTTAAAATATGGAGAAAAACCTAAAAATCAAGGGCTTGGCTGCCTCAGCTGTTACGTCGTGGCCTTCCCCTTTCCATGTCGTGGCGACCAACTAAACACGCATACATGTATAAAATATGCCATGTCATGGTGCTTCAGTCACCAAGTCATGACACCTAGATTTTCCCAAAAATCTGATCTCTAATCTCACAAATCCCTCATCTGATCCATTATAGGAAATGGGTGTTACAGTCTGATCTTGATCAACTTAACACCTTGACAAACTTATATGATGGTTTTATCCCCTCATTTGACAGAGATCGATGTATATGGGAATTGGAGACTTTTTTTTTCACAGTTAGTAGCACCCATTGTTTAATCGATGATGTGTGGCTTAAAGAGGGTGCCATAAGTTCTAGATGGTCATCAAATAATAGGATCGTTTAGAGACTAACTTTAAAAAAAATCCCAACAAAGAAATTTGAAAGATATGGATATTGATGTCTCGTGTTCTACGTACCCGACTTACGATGATGTCATGGAATCAATTGATCAGTTTTTTTTCTAGTAGTGTTGAAGTTCAAACATGGTCAAAGATCTCCAAGTGTCTTGCTTTCCCTTCCCTCAAATTCTTAGTTTTAATTCCAGGCAATATATTTTATTCCAATATTTTCCATTCCATTTTAAATGGATTCTAGTCGTTGAAAATCCAAAAAAAAAAAAATAATAAATAAAAAAATAAAAAATAAAAACCGGCTTCAAGCCATCGAAACGAAAGCTAAATCAGTTCAAAAGATTTCTCATTTTCATTTCCCAAAACCAAAAACCAAGTTATCCCCAATTCAATAATATCAACATCAATATAATCATCTTCAGATGCAACACTCATATAACAAATATCAGATTTCTCTAGATCATTCTGGTTATGCTCCCACAATATTAACATTGCATGCTCAAAAAAAAAAAAACCTCCCATATTCTATTCCCAAAGCATCGCCATTTCGTGATGCTTAAAACGATATATGCTCAAAAACTCAACCATGCAACCCATCCTTCAAACCTAAAACAATGTATCAAACGACAAACCCCAAAACATCACGAAATCCTCAAGAAATTATACCTGATGTAAAAAATATAGAAAATGGTATGAAAAGGAATAAGAGGCATTAGAAAAGAATTATATCGACATTTCAAAACACACAAAACATTGAAATCACCAAAGAGCATACTCTTTGTGGGAGCGAGTTCTAGAAAACTTCATATAACATATAGGGTTTGGATCGTTCTAGGCATCAACTGAACTCCAAATGGAATGATTTACAGACAAAAATTAATAATTTCAATTGCATCTATTACCAAAGTTGAATAGTCGTGCGAGCAGATGATCAAACGTCAATATTTTAAAGTCAACATAAGTGAGTATCAAAAACTCTTTAAAATGAAAGCATTTCTATACGAGGATCCATGAAATATTTTAAAATCGCACTTGAAATGGTTAAATGTCGAAGTAAGCAGTGAAAATCCCTTCCATCCAAAAGGACTGAAACATTTAATTCTGACATGTATACAATGTCTTCAAATACACAATTTCCATATGAATTCGACGAAGAGGCTAAAGATTTTCCTATTGAACAATGCAACTGCCACGCAAAAAAAAAGGATGAAGGCGACATCGATATCCTCTCAGTTGCATAAAATGACAAACATCGTAACCCAAATCATTGAGCACACCCATGCAACCAATGAACATGCGGATGACATAAAGCAATAAAGAGTTGATAGATAGTGTATCATGGAAATAAGTGAGCTAAAGAAAGTGACAGTCTTAAAGGAGTTACGGTAGCTCAATGAAAAAAGAATGAAAAGGGATTTGCGGTTCTTTCTTCAGCCTCATGATCATTTGACTGGAAGAATGTTCAATGCAATGCTCGCTACTAAATGGTTGATATGAACGATTTATGGTAGCGCTGTCGGATTTCATTTTAGGATTTAATTATTGTTTTAAGAATTTAGTTTCTGTTTTATGGTTTTAGTTAATGTTTGGATTTTATATTTAAATGTTATCTTTTAATTTAATTTTTTTTTTAGAAAAATTTTTAATTTAAAAAATAATATAAAATTGTGTAAGCTGATTGAAAGAAATGAAAATGAAAGAAAAAGTAAATGATATGTGAGTTGGGAGAGACGGAGTCACATTCAATGTAATAAGCTTTAACTTTAGACCATCTCCAACCCATCTCTATTTTCTTCCCTGATAAATGGAGTAAAAAATGAGGTAAATAATATTTCATCTTCAACCCTATTTTATTTTTTACACCACTTTTTACCTCAAAAATATATTCCTAGAATATTCCAGTTTTAAAACTTATATATATATATATATATATATATATATATATATATATATATATATATATATATATATATATATATATATATATATATATATATATATATATATATATATATATATATATATATCGTCAAATACACTCCTCTACTAATTAGATTTTAAAAATTATATATTATATATTTTTAAATACAATAATATTACAAATTATATTATCATAAATAAAATATTCATATATAATAAATTTAGATTAATTATTAATATATTACAGTGTTGTAAAAATCCCGATTAGGTCCCGATTAATCTCTGATTAATCCCTAGGCGCTACTTGACAAATTAGAGAGCGCCTAGCGATTAATCCATGCATACAAAATGACTGAAACAGTAGAACCCAATAAAATTTTAACACTTTGAAGAAGTTATATCTCAATAGAACTATTTGAGGTATGATTAATGTTGTATTTATCATATGAATCTATTTTGTTATGATATTAGTATTATTTATGAACATTTATATAATATTAGTCATATTTAATTTTTAAAAATTTAACAAATTAGCAATTAACGGTCCCCGATTAATCTACGCCTAGCCGATTAATCCCTTGACCCCATTCCACCGCCTAGCGAACGTCGAACAATTTTTGCAACCTTGATATATTATAAATAATTATTAAATAAATAAGATTGTATTTACAATAAGTATATCAAGATCACAAACATATTCAATTACTATATTTTAAAAATTTTGTTATCGTGTTTAAAGTTTTTAGTATATATTTAATTTTTTTATATGAATTCGATAAATAAATATTAAGTCTATATTTATTTCTAATTAATATAAATATGTATATAACATAATGTTGTAAATATTAAATATTGCATTTAAATTATAATTAATAGATAAAAATAAACTAAAAATATATAAAATAAAAAGAGAGGGACTAAAATCAACAACCAAAACTTCAACTCCATTTTTATTCCTTAAATATGAACGAATACTATTTATATCTCCAAAAGAAATGGAAATGAGATAGGATTAAAAAAAAAAGGAAAAAAAAATAAGAAGAAAAAAAATTAAGAGTGGGTTGAAAATAACCTTAGAATAAATTATAGTTAAACTACTTTCCTTTTTATGTATACAATGACAAGCGTCACTAACATGTATAAGACATAATTCAATTATCTAAATGAAATAAATAAAATAACTAGTTACAATTTTATGATTTGACCCTCTTGATGGGTTGATGGGGGGTGGGTTCGGGTTAATTGGAAAAAAAAGGAGGATGGTTTTTTGTGTTTGGCAGGTTGCTTTGTTTGCGAAACGTGCTTCGATTCCTTTTAGCTTTTTTCTTTCTTTTTTCTCTTTCAGTCCTTTCCCTTCACTATATACACCCTACTTTTGTTCCCCATTAAACACAAAATCTCGACGTTTTATAGTGGTAATGTTTTAGATCTTGGTTTAATTTATAACAATGGTTTAGTTTTCAAATATTTTTCTCGATTAAATTGGAATAAACTGCTTTCAAATACATACCTGGGTGGCTGGGTTTTAATTTGACATGAAAAAATGCTACTACACTTTTCAAACTATAAAAATATAACTGCCATGTAAGTTTGTACACATGTACAGCGCAAAATCACAAAATAGAAAATTTCAGAAGCAAGAAGATGTATGTTTATGATCTAAGTGAATTTGAAAAGCGATAAGACCTATCGTTCCAAATCAAAAATTAAATATATAAAAGAAAATTCGAAATATTATATCTGAAATTATTAATAGTCTTGAATTTCCATTAAAATGTATGCGAGAATAGTTAAATAGATAGACATAGACCAAATTAGAATTAGAATATATATAATTAATAACTAAACATGTCACATGAATCTCTTTAGAAAAGAAAACATTTTTATATATACTCGGACTTAATTTATGACAAGAAATTGATGCGTATTTTCCATTTCCATTTCCCTCTTAAATAATCAAAATAAAATGCACATAATTCAATTCTATACACCAATTAAATTGCAAAATGGGTGCTCGTATCAAATTTTAAATCGAAAAAATGGGATTTTTTTGTAGCAAAAATCCAGTCATGAACTTCAATGAAGATGTTGAGGATGCTGCTCCGGCCATGGCCAAAAAGCCTGTTGATCTTCAATACCATTGAACATGTTACAGAAGCCTTCGTTTCCAACTGTTTGGTTTAATCGTTGGCTAAGAAGATCTGTTGTTGAAGAATTTTGTAGGAATTGTGTTAGACCCGATGAATTTTGACCCATAGATGACATTGTAGGGTACATGTTGTTCGATATTTGTGTGTAAAATATCGGGCTCTCTTCCGATGGTGTCATGGTGCCTGCTACTGTGTTGAGATCGCAGCTGTTTTCACTTCCATTACTCCATGATCCTTCTGTTTCTTTGTTTAGATTTATGGGTCTAACCCCATTTGATTGATCTCCACCTTTTACAGCCAATAACTGAAAGAAGAAAAAAAAATGAATCTTGATGATTAAACATGTATCTTTAACCCAATTCTAGAACTACCCATGTCGTAAAGATTCGACTTTTGAAAGAATTTATAATGATTTCGAAGAAAACAATAGATATTAACAATACCCATGTAAAAATTTTCAAGAATTCATCAATTGTAATTCTTACCTCTGCATGAAGTTTCTTGTTTAGGTTCTTGAGAGCATCATTATCAGCTTTCACAGACTCAAACTGTCTCTTCAAGATATCGTAATCTTTCTCCAATTGTTTGGTCTTCCATCGAGCCCTTCGGTTTTGAAACCATATGGCGACTTGCCTTGGTTGCAACCCAAGAGCCCTAGCGAGTTGACTTTTCCTTTCGGGTTCGAGCTTATTACCTAATTCAAAGCTCTTTTCAAGAGCTTTAACTTGTTCCAAATTTAACCTTCTCTTCTTCTCTCCAAGCTGCGATCCATCGTCTTCGGACATGTCATCATCGGCTGCACCATGACCTCGCGTTTCTTCACACCTGTCTATCCCGGAATAAGACATGGATCTTCTCATCAAGAGTGTCTGAACACCTACATACACACAATTATTTAAGAAACTATGGCAAACCCATTAAATTATATAAGCTTATGATTATACTTGATGAACAAGAAACCCACATGCAGATCTAGAGAGAGAAAGAGAAGGAAAAACCTTGGAAGTCATGAGGAGGGTGGTGGTCATCTTCATAGCCAAAAAACATGGGTTCAGGTGGGAGGAAGGACATGTCAGTGGGGGGAAAAGAAACCTTTTTTTTAATGCGTAAAGTTAGGCAAAACTCACAAAGCTCACAATAAGCTGCTGAAATTGATAGCTGTCTGCGTGTATAATCCGAGTACTCTTATGGGTATGGATCTTGGAAGTAGAAAGGAACATGGGGGTGGCAAAGACACTAGAGAAACAGCAATAAGCTCTTTTTAAACCTCAAAGAGATAAGAGATGGGATTGGGATGGGGTAGGGTGGGGTGGGGTGGGGTGGGTTGGGGTGGGGTGGCTTTTTCAAATATTTGATTTTATTGCAATTTCCTTACAGATTCTATATATTCACCTGCAATGTGATGCTAATTTTTTATATCAATAATAATAATATTTAGTTAGAAAACAAGCTCACTAGTGTCATTATCTTATTTCATAGGTTTAATTAATAATTTGAGCTAAAAGAACTAATATTTTGGAAAGTTAAAAGAACCCCTAAACCATAAACGGATTTGGTTTTATCTTTTATGTGAAAGAACTCACTAGGTATATATTCGTGTTTTGATCATGCACACACAATTAAGTAACGGAATGTTAAGAATTATGGAAACATAATCTAACATTATATAATGCACAATAGACTTTGTTTGTAAATCGAAGTTTTTTTACCGAGCATAATTCGAGGATGGCTTTTTTTAGCTTTTAGGATAGGCGTAATTCAACTACTACCAAATATGTTTGCCTAATCATAAAGTGCATCAACAAACAATGCCTAACTAAAGTTTGAACTTGATAGCCATGGATCATGAGGTCTGAATTAGGAAGAAGAAGAACAGGCGTGAACCGACAATTTTGCTATATATATTGTCCATAATTAATATGGGAAAGTCGAGACCTAATTTGATTTTGGTTTAGACGTGGAACTTCATATGTGTTTACAACTTTAATCAGAATTATAATACGTGAAAGAAAGTATTGACGTGACTGAAGTTTTAGAAATCACCAAATTGTAAGTTTGGAATATTTTCCTTCAAGGATTTCTCATTATTTTGAACAAAAGAAAATTACAATATACAAATAATGCATGGCATGGCTTCATAGATATACCAACGTTATCAAGATCAGGATTTTATATATGATTGTTTTCAAGTTTGCAAGATTAGAATTGTGAGATCGTGATCGGAATCATAAAATCCCATAAAAAGTTATATAAAAAGGTAATTAATTGTATACATTATCAAGATCAGGATCTTATATATGATTGTTTTCAAGTTTGCAAGATCAGAATTGTGAGATCGTGATCGGAATCATAAGATCCCATAAAAAGTGATATAAAAAGGTAATTAATTGTATACATTATTTTTCCAGTATTTCAGGGTTAAATAGTTCAAAAAAATAACCGGTTATTTAGTAGTTAATGATGTGGTTAGATAACTCAAACGGGTATTACTAGTTAATGATATGGTTAGATAACTTAAACGGGTATTACTGGTCATTTCATTTATCTGAGAAGATTAGCAACTCACAACTTTCATGTTATTTGCATTAAATATTTAACACATTATTTGCTTAAACTATAAGGAAAAAAAACCAATAAAAATTTCAACTTTTAAAGCTCCCAAAAAAAACCCACAACTTCTCAAGCTCTTAATGAGAAAGGTTTGAGCAGTAAAAAAAACTGGAAAGTGGAACACCTCTACTGCTGCGCTTGAACTGTTGCATGAAGAAAATAATAATAACATGAGACAAAATCTCAAATTCTACCATCGATGAGGCTAAAATGTTAAAGGAGAAAAGAATTATCGGGTTGTTGATCATTTATGGTTCATAAAACAGTACAAGAATGAGGCTATTCTCAATTGACCCTTGGGTAAGGAGACTAGGTCAACCAATAAATGGGTAAAGATAATCAAAATTGGATTAAAATTTGAAATTTTTTATGGATTCGTAGGATCAGATCTGATCTTAATATCGATCCTATGATCCTAACTACAATCTTACATACTAAATGTTCCTATTACGATCCAACAAGGCTTTCATAGGTAGGATCGTAGGATCTTACTTTCCTACGATTAAGATACCGATGTTGACAACCTTGACATAAACAATTGGTCTAAGGTGCAATGGATATACAACATAAATATACATTGATATGTCCCTGTTGTCTGAGCGGGAGTTCGAGTTCGAAGGCTAAAACTGTCTCCGAAGTTTGTAACGAAAGACTTAGGTAGACTCTAAATGAAGTTGTTGAAATAGTGATGGATCTATGGCATATATAGAATTAAAAGTTGGCTAATGGTTACTTTGTCATGAACAAAGTGAATAGTGATCTCTATATGCTTTATTCTTTTGTGTTGCACTAGTATGTTGACATTCATGTTGTCATAATAAATAGTGGTAGCTTTATTAAACGGAGAGTGTGTTGGAGCAAGAAATAATCTACAATGCTGAGAGATTTATTAGGTTGGAATATTCCATTGTATGAAAGCATATCCCCTCCATTAGTATATAAAATGGAGGTGAGTGATCATTTGTTATAAGAGTGTACCATGTAGACATTTGTTAGAGAGAGAGAGAGAAGGGGGGAAACTTGGTTGGGGAAATCTTCCTAGCCATGAGTGTTCTTCATGTAATATGTTGTATCTCTCTATTTATAAATTACAATTTACTCACATGTTCATGTTCATCATTGTTCATACACGATTATCTTATTGGTTCTTAAATTCTGCACGAAACCAATCGATAAATGAGAACCAACAATTGGTATTCAAGGTTCACATTTTTACTTCCTTTGGGCTGGTTACATAAGGTTGCGAGCCACCTTCACACAAAGGATCTTCGGATTAGAGGTCTAGACTAGTTCCTTCCGACCTTGATTGACAAGTAAATGGCCGTGCTTCGGGAGTTCGGGTTTGCATTTTAGTTATCAACATTACTCCGATTCAACATTATGATTCTTCAATAGCGAATTTATTAGATATATTTTACAGTGATTGTTGAGTTCAACAAAACGTCACCAAGTCTACTCATGAACCAAAAATAATATCCTCATTTTTACAGGTAGATGCTAAAATCAAGCGGGACCATGCGATATTCCATTATATCTGACACACTCTTTTTCCCCATTTCATGATTATATTTTCTCTTTATTGCATGGTCGATCAAAAGTTAGGGGAGAATCATGAGCATCCGTTGTAACTTTATTATTGGAGTACGGATTTTAGATCCATTTGAAGACGAAGATTGATTTAGTAATGTGATGTGAAACTGATTTTTGATCTTCACAGATTAAATTTTTGGCATTACTAGATGTTCATTAGATTATGATTATTTATGTCCAAAATCTATATTTTGGGATGCCTCATTTGTGCTAGTATCCGGATCACATTTTATGATTTTTCAAGCTTGGATTTGCGATACTTTGAAGACGAAGATTATTTTGGCGATGCGACGTGGCATTGATTCTTTTTTTATCATTTATGATTAAAATTTTGGCATTGCTATACCTTTCATCATATCCATATTATTTCTGGTATTATGATTCGAGTTTGAAATATTGAAGCCTTTGTGTGATATGATAGTGAGCTCTTCAATTCATCAGTCGAGGGGGAGACTATGAACATGATCGGTTTTTGTGGACTGGTTAAATTTGAAGATTGGGATTTCATATTTTTATAAGAGTTGGTTTCTCTATATGTTATTTGATGTTAGAGATTTGATTACAAATTCCAAAATCACGACAGCTTCAACTCTTCCGAGATATTTCAACACCAAACGCACCCGTCAGATGTTCTGCCTTTTAACATTGCTTATTACCATCATCATGTCCGAGCATTTGGGGGGAAATTGTTAGAGGAAGAAACGCTCTACAATTCTAAGTGATTATTTAGGTTATAATTTTTCCTAATATGAAAGCATATTCCCTTCAATAGTATATAAAGTGGAGGTGAGTGGTCATTTGTAATAAAATTGTAACATGTAGACATTTGTTAGAGATAAAGAGAGAGCGAAAGAGAGAGAGGGGGGGGGGGGCAGTTAGCAGGGGAATTTTCGCTAGCTTGGAGTGTTCTTCATGTAATATGTTGTATCTCTCTATCTATATATTACATTTTACTCATATGTTTGTGTTCATAATTGTTCATACACGATTATCTTCTTAATTCTTATATTCCGCACCAAACCAATCGTTAAATGGGAACCAACAGAGTGAAGCTTGCGAAAGAGGTTGCAAATCCAACAAGTTTTGACTACATGGCAACACCTATGTACTTTTCTTCAATACTAGATCGAGATACCATAGGGTGTCGTTTAGACAACCAAGGTAGTAAGTTGTTTCCAAAAATAAACAATAACCACTAATAAATTAATGAGAAGGAGGAAAACCCTACTCGATGTCACGGTGGGAAATAAGACTGGAGGTCTAGAAGCATGGAGTTGGAGTTCGGAGTCTAAAGTCCCTTGAACATAACAGAAGATATGTTTTAATTCATGTAAATGAGACTATTAAGGGTCATATATATATATATATATATATATATATATATATATATATATATATATATATATATATATATATATAAACATATCTGTTGTATGCCATATGCAAGGTCTAGTGAAGTAAAAACTAAATACTAATATGTCTTGGCAGGCTTGTGATATAAATTTGAATCTGTAACTAGTTGTCCGATTGTATTGTAGTTAAGAAAGCATGTTTTCACATACAAGAATGTACTTACGTTGGCTTTAAAAGAGGCCATTTCTGGAATAGGTTGCGATATGCCGAGATAATAATAAAGATCCTCAATTATGGTCATCGAAAACTCGTTTTCTAGAGATTAAGTGATATGTTCAATAATTGTATTCAATGAAATTGTAAGGATGATGTTACATACATAAAGTAGGAAATATGCTAATGATTGTCCCTACTGAAAAATGAAATGAGACTAGCCATTCTAACTATATAGGAAAACAATCTAAGTAATGAAGAGAGGAATGTACTAAAATCAAGCATAAAGTGCTTGTTTGAGCACATATCAGAATTTCTGTAGTAACAAACAAATTTAGGGCGATATTTGTCATAAAAACCCAAAGGTTGGTTCATATGATTATTTTATTGAGTTTTCCAAGAAGGAATGCATTTTTGAGTTCTAAATGATGCATAGGCTATTTCCTAGAGACGCCGAGATTGAAAACAATGTGTACAGTGACCGAATTAGTGATTGAACTAACGATTTCGTTACAATCAATTACAAATCTTTGGCTTTTTCCATTTTATATTAGATAAACTTTGGTGTGATCAAGAGAGCCATGTGCCTTGTACTTCTTCCTTAAAATCCATATAGAATAAACAATATTGACCTCCTAGGGTGAGGGCTAGGATCAGTTCTCGAGTACCATTAACAGTAAGAGCATTATATTTATCTTTCATGGTAATAATCGAATTTGGGTCATTAAATGGATAAATTTAGGATTGGGGAATGGGTGATTAGGTACTATTGGGAAGGTTTAGGCGATAAATAAGTTTAGAGGTGCCATTTAATTTTTGATACAAGTAACCATGGGGTTTTTTGGGATGGGGGCAATAAAATGCTATGAGGAGGATAGGTGAGTGGAATGGTTTGGGTGGCGCTGGTATGTGGAGTTGAGTATTGAGAAATAGGTTTTGGGTGTTTGGTGTAAGGAATAAAGAATAAAAGGTGTGACAATAATGTTGGGTATCCGGGGTAAGAAGAGACCGAGAGAGAGAGAGAGAGAGAGAGAGAGAGAGAGAGAGAGAGAGAGAGAGAGAGAGAGAGAGAGAGAGAGAGAGAGATTGAGAGAGAGAGAGAGAGATGAGTTATCAATAAAGGTGTAGGAAAGTGGAAATTTTTTTCAAGGAACTAAACGATAAGGCCATCTCAATAATGATCACATGACGATATCTTATTATTTTACAAGAATATAGGTGTAGGAAATGAAATTCACAATGATATTCGGAATAACCAGGAAGACATAAGCACCTAAAAACATGAAGGAGAGAATATCACATATTTGATTAAATAATTTAACAACAGGAATGTAGGTTTGAATCGAAGTGGAAGCAGTGAGGTTAAGTGTAACGACCTGACTTTTCCATCTAAATATTCTGGGGATTTATAAGATCTTTTCTAACAAATACAGAATTCTAACTTTTCAAAAATATTTTACATCTCTAAAATTTCATTGGGTTAAAAATAAAGTATAACAATAATTTACGGGAACAAGATAATACAAAAATGAAGCTACTTATAGTATGAGTCATTGATGCTCCTACCTCCTCTTGTACAACGTCTACTACATGAACTTGTAAAGCATAAGAATCTACGACATTAGACCATAGGTCTGGTAAGTTATATCATACTTTGATTTCATGTTGTCATACTCTATTTTTGTTCTTTCTTTTAGTTCATACCTTAACATTCAACTCTTTTCTTTTCATACTCTTTAACTCTAATATCTTCTTCCCATCTCATCTTTTTTTCCTCATCCCTTCTTATACATATCTCATATCTTCTTGTCTCATCTAATATATTCTTCACACACTCTTCTCATCTCATACTTTCTCTCACTCTAACTTCACTTATTCTTATATTCATCTCTTTCACCTCATAATTTTTAATCATGACTACTCATACTCTTAGTCTATCTCATCTCATGACTTCTCACCTAATGTATCTCCCCTCTCATATCTTTTTGCTTTACCATTCTACTCTCATTTAGACCTTAAACGGTCTAATCAAATATGATACTTCCTCTATTATATAGGGGAACAAAAAAAAATCTAAGTTACTGGTGTATAATCGTCCAAACTTAGTCCCCTCACTTTGATCTGTCACATATCCTTTAAAAACTATTCTTTTCTTGAATCCTTCCAAGATTATAATGATCCCTTACGGTTCCTCTACACTTAATCCCTCACGGATTATATCAAGGTTATCTAAAAAAATATCTTACCTTGTTCCACTTATAAAAACCTTTCTTAATCTTTATACCAACATATAATCTTATTCTCGCAAGAATCATCTCTCTACGTTCCCGAAGGAATCATATTCTCATTACCAAAGGAAATGTAATCTCATTCCCATAGGAATCATTTCCTTATTCTCATTGGAATCATAATCTCATTGCTGAAGGAAAAATAGTCTCATTCCCGTAGGAATCATCACCTAATTCCCGAACGAATCATAATCTCGTTTCTATAGGAATCTAATACAGATTAGTGCTTATAGCCATAACATACCTCATGGTGTTACTATAAATAGCATTGTCTTTTTGGGTTACACACAAGAACAAAATAAAGCAGAACGTAAAAGATATTTATATGAAGGAATTGTTTTAGTAATTAATTAATTAGAAAATAAAGGAATATGTAATATTCCAGAATAATTTGAATGCCATAGATATTTATTATTATATTTAGTTATTATCCTTAGGGTTTCAAATAATCACCCTATATATAGAGGGCTCCAAATCTGGTTTTGAAAGATGTGAGATATACCCTTCAGTCACCAAATTTCGAAACTCTAAAAAACCCTAGAATTTCCGAAGTGTAGTTCCCATGTTGTTTTAGGTTGATCACCACGTTGTGGTCTGAAGCAGATTCGAGTTCTTCATTTCTATTAGTTGTTCATGTTCAAGGATCACTTGGTTGTACTAGCGTTTTGTTTATTAGGTGCGATTACAGAAGAAGAACTCTCTGCTGAGTTCTCTAGTTCAATCAACTGTCTCATCAAAAGAAGAAACCGAACAAGAAATGTAAGGTATGTTTCGATCAATCGTGTCCATTAAGTTGCATAGATTTGTTGAGTTAGATTTGTTAGTTTCGAGTCACTAGATCAGAATTATTCTTTCCATTGTCATTGTTTTTTTTTTTTTTTTTTTTTTTTTTTTTTTTTTTTAATATTTGACAAGGCTCAAAACCCATCAATGGTATCAGATCCTGGTTAACTCAAGTCTATTGCACTTAGACTTTGCCTTGATACTACATTAGAGTTTATGCATGTTGGATTTCCTATTTAAATCGTTTTAAATTGACTAGAAATTTTCCATGATTAAAATCGAACCAGTTAATGCTTGAAAAATGACGATTAGGTCATTCTGTCTCTTTACTACGTTGTGGTCTGCTGCGAACCATAAGATAATAATTTAATAATTTTTACGTTTTATGTGTGCCACGACGCGATTGCTCTTTCCCCGTGTCGTGAAACCTGAAGTTCCAGAATTTTCTAAATTTGTTTCTTATTTTGATTGCTCTTTCCTTTCGATTTTAAACACGTACAAGCTAGCCTTTATACTAACTAGATAAATCAAATTTGATTTAATTATAATATTAATTAAAAGATAAAATATTAGAACTCTTATAATTTAATTGTTAACATTTTAGTCAATATAATTAAAATACATCTAAACCCCAAATTTTTATATCTAACACTAAAACAAACATTGTATCCTCGGATGTTTCTTAAATGTATTGTTAGTCTTACCATGACTAGGATCGCCTACTTTTATTTATCTAAGGAAGGTTCTAGGAGGTCTCTTCGATTCCTAATGAGGTTGGCTTTTAAGTGGAACCTATTGCTAGTCACGCTCACCGCCCTCTTTTGTTTTAAGTAGAGTTACCGAAAGGGTTTGATAGGACAATTTTGCGAAGTTAAAAGTATTTACTTAATAAGTAGTAAAAAACAATCCCGTTTTATAATATTATGAATCTTACGCTTCCCATGGAAATTACATATTATGTTATATTATTTTTGATGTAAGTGTGTGTGGTTTACCATTTCGTCAGAAGAAGAATATAGTCAAAGAAAGGTATATGTTAATCGTGATTCTAAAGTGTTACTTGAGCCTAATCTCATTGTAACTTCGTATGGTCGATTCACCATTTGTATTCATGGACATCGGCTAATCCAGTCATGATTGTTAAATGAGTATTATAAGAGATTAACATGCTATATACATAAGTCAACAAATCTCTTTTTCTAGAAATCTCATATAGATTGCGATCGACAATAATTTGTCCACCTAAATAACTTCATTTTGTTATTTTCAAATAATCCACTTCATGTTATGGAGCCAAATATGGATCCTAGCATTTTGATTAATAATTTGATATTGGGTAATTATATTATCAAATGGGTTTCTTGATCATACTAGTTGTGTTTTTTTCTTAAAGATATGTATTCTGGTTCGGGTGACACTCCTCCTCCTGCACCAACTACTTCATCAAACTTCTTACTACTCCAACTCCTCTCGTAAGATAAGTTCAATGGTCCTAACTACCCTGATTGGATTCATAATTTGAGGATCACTCTGAGGTACGAAAAGAAGGAGTATGTCTTGCGCAAGTATCTTGAAGAGAGCTTCCTGACGATGCTACTGAAGTAGAAGCAACCAAACATGAAAAGCATCCCAATCACTCTATCCAGGTCTCGTATCTGATGTTGGCGACCATGTCTTCTGAACTCCAAAAGACTTATGAGAAGCTTGGGGCGTTCGAAATGAACAATCAACTTAAATACATATTTCAAGAGCAAACTTGAACTGGGAGATTCAAGGTGATGCAATCTAAACTAGGTTCCAAGCAGCAGGAGAATGGTTATATGAGTGCCCATATGCTAAAACTAAAGGGGTACTTTGACAGACTTGAACACCTTGGCTTCCCATTCACTTAATATTTGGCTATTATGGTCATTCTTAGCTCTTTGACTAGTGCATACAAGCATTTCACTATGAACTACTATATGAATGGTTTCAAAAAGAGTATCATGGAGCTACATGGGATGCTCAAGACTACTGAAGAAAACATAGTTCCACCAAACCTATTATGACTATTAGGGAAGGTGGTGTCAAGAGAGAGAGAGAGAGAGAGAGAGAGGTCCTCTCATCCCATGTTAAGGGGAAAGGGAAAGGAAAACTTGGTGCTCCCAATTCAAACCCTTAGAAGTACGTTTATGACATACCCTCGGTGAATGACCCTAAAGAAGACATTTGCTACTACTTCCAAGAAAAGGGTCATTGGAAATGTAGCTTCCGTATGTATCTTAGATCTTAAGAAGAACAAGGCCTAGTGTTCTGGCACTTCAGGTATGTTTATAATTAAATTACATTCGAGTTATACTTCTAATAATTGGATACTTGACACAAAATGTGGAACCCACATTTGTTCTGATGTGCAGGGTCTAAAATGAAGTAGGAAGCTAAGGCATGGTGATCTTGATCTGATCACGGGAACAAGATCAGGGTAGTTGTTACCAAGAATGGAGATTACGAGCTCTCATTACATTCAACTTTGTCAATTAGTTTAAAATATTGTTGCTATTTGCCTTACATGGAAAGAAACAACATTTGATTTTTTGGATTGTGGCGTGATGGTTTTATTTTTGGATTTTATAATACTCTTTATTTTGAAGCAAATCCTTGCAATAGAATATATGAATATATGATTGGTGTAAGTAGAAATGATAGCTTAATCTTAAATGTTATTTAATCTACTTTGGATAAATCATATCTATGGCATTTTCGTCTTGGCCATATAAACAAGAAGATAATCACCAGGCTCCAATCAGTTGGAATCTTGGAACCATTTAACCTAGAGTTCAATGGAGATTGTGAATCATGTTTACTTGGGAAAATGACTAAGTCTCCTTTCACAGACAACTTTGAGAGAGGGAAAAATATGTTGGACATCATCCATTCAGATGCATGTGGTCCATTCAGACACATCACTAAACATGGTGAAATATACTTTGTCACATTTATTGGTGATTTCAGTAGATATGGGTATGTTTATATGATTAAACATAACTCTAAGACATTTGAAGTATTCAATAGATTCCTGAATGAAGTATAGAACTAGTTGTGCAATAAAATCAAGATACTCCGTTCTAATATGGGCAAAGAGTATCTTACTGATGAATTCTACGGCCATCTTAGAAATTATAGGATAGTCTCACAACTAGCTCCACCAACAACACCATAACACAATTGTGTGTCTAAGAAGAGAAATCAAACTTTGTTTGACATGGTTCATTCTATGATGAATCATGCTACACTTCCAATTATTTTATGGGGTTATGCTCTACAAACCGTCGTTTACATTCTCAGCCTTGTACCAACTAAGAAGGTTGAAAAGACACAATTCAAAATGTGGGAAGGGACTCGTCCCTATCTTTCATGAATTAAGGTTTTGGATTATGAGGCTTTCGTTCATAGAGAAGTGCTAGATAAAATTGAACCTAGATCCAAATGGTGTTACTTTTTCGGTTATCCTAAAGATTCTTTTGGATACTTGTTCTACAAGCCTACTAAGAACAAGATTTTTATTACTCGTAGCGTAGTCTTTCGTGAAAGAGAGATGATATCTCAAGAAAATAGTGGGAGGCCAATTGATCTTGATAAGATTCAAGAGCCAACCAAGGAAGATCGTGCAGTTAACACTAGACCTCAACTAGAGGTCGAACAACCTATTGAGGAATATAATAAATTTCCACATCCACCTCATAGATCTAATAGAGATCGTCATCCACTAGAGTTATATGGATTCCATATTACTTAAGAGGATGACAACCTGCTAGGAGATAATGATCCGTGCAGCTATCAGGAATCCATGGTAAGCCTAGAGGTTGCAAAATGGAAAGAGGTGATGAATAGAGAGATTTAGATCATGTATGATAACCAAGTGTGGAATCTGGTTGATCCTACACCCGAACTTAAAACCATAGGATGTAGATGAATTTTCAAGAAGAAGGTTCACATGCATGGAAACGTATTGACTTATAAAGCTCGACTGGTTGTGAAAGGTTATACTTAGACTCAAGGAATTGATTATGAGGAAACATTCTCACTACTGGCTATGATAAAGCCTATTAGGATACTACTTGTCATAGCTACATTTTATGACTATGAAATATGGTAAATGGATGTAAAAACTGATTTCATTAATGAGAAACCGATTGAGGATGTTGACATGGACCAGCCATAAGGTTTGTAAAGTACAAGTATCCTAATATGGTATGCAAGCTTGAAAAGTCTATTTATGGGCTCAAACAAACACGTTGCAAGTGGAACATATGTTTTGATGAGAAAATCAAAGAGTTTGGTTTCTAAAGAAATGAAGATGAACATTGTGTTTTTTGTTAGATCTGGTGGGAGAGTAGTTGTCTTCCTTGTCTTATATGTTGATGACATTATTCTAATAAGAAACGGCATCCCAACATTGAATAGTGTAAAAGCTTGGTTTGGGAAGAGTTTCATCATTAAGGAGTTAGGAGAAGCTGCTTATGTACTTGGTATTAAGATCTATAGGGATAGATCTAGGTGACTGATAGGACTTTTCCAAAATACATACTTAGATAAAATCTTGAAGAATTTTAAGATGAAAGAATCTAAGAAGTGATTTGTACCTATGCAACATGGTATGGTTTTGACTAAAACCCAATGTCCTAGTAATAGTGAAGAACTGGACAAAATGAGTCGAGTCGCATATGCCTCGGCTATAGTATCGATCTGTACGCCATGATATGTACAAGGCCAGACATCTCATAATTTATTAGTATGACGATTCTTTATCAAACCAATCCTGGTGAAAGTCATTGGACCAAAATCAAGAAAATTCTGAAGTATATTAGGAGGTCTACAGATATGTTCTTATTTTATTGTGGTAAGGAAGAGCTAAGTTTCAAAGGATATGTGGGTCCAAGTTTCCAAACTGAGAGGGATAATTTCATATCATAGCCTTGTTTTGTATTCATTTTTTTGGAAGGAGCAGTGACTTGGAGAAGTTCCACGCAAATAACTATGGAAAACTCAAATACAGAGGTAGAGTATATTGCAGCTAATGAAACGGACAAGGAAGCAATGTGGCTAAAGAAGTTTATCAATGCTTTAGGAGTTGTTCCAAGCATAGCCACACCGATTGAGATCTTATGTGATAACGAGGGTGTAGTTGCCTTAGCTAACAAACCTTGAGATGAAAATTGCAGATGACATACACAAAGAAATTTCAACTATATAAGGAAGCTAGTTGAAGATAGAGACGTTATTATGAGCTGAGTTTCGTCAGAGGATACTCCGATAGATCTGCTCACCAAACCATTGCTACTAATCAAGCATGATGCTCATATAAGTTTTATGAGCATTAGATTTTCTATTGAATTGTTTTGATTACACAATTTGTAGTTTGATCATATGCAACACTTTAGATATATTTAATTTATAATAATAATTTAGTATATTTGTTCATATTATCTGTGTTCCTATTTTTTCATGTTTAGAACCACTTCTAGAATAATATTTTATTCAAACTTCCATAGTCAGTCCTACTATTGGGAGATAGTAGTGAAGTAAAATTGTCAAGAACATTGCATAGTCTTTAGACCAATACTGATAAGTATTAGAAAATGGAGATTTTAAGTATTGGAGTAACCACGCTTACAAATTACTTTATGGATCACATCATAAGTAAATTAAGATGACTATATTTATTATTCTTGAAATTGAGATGCATAAGGTCTTGTTCTACAATCTGTCCTGACTAGGATTTTCCGAATGGTGTCCATAACTGGCACCCATACAGGGTTTGGCTAAATATTGTATGGGTAATAGTACTAACCTATGTATTCAAATTTTATTTGATACTTCTTCTAGAAATAGAGAAGTAGATATCTCCGGGGCGCCTCGTTGATTTGGTGTTGACAACAACACTTGGCCAAGCTGAGGCTAAGGTGATTAGATTGGATAGATAGTCTGAAATGTCACCACAAGTAGGTATTAGGAAACATAATCTTGAACCATGAGATTGAACCTAGTTCCATGTCTCTAGTTCATAATAAGATATCATGAAGATCAAAAGAATTCTAAGTTATTAGTCTTGAGTCTATTTATAGCAAAGTTTTTATAAGTATAGTAGTTGCACTAGATTGCCACTCACTGTTGTTCCTAGGGAGTATTAGACTGTTCCATTTTTGATGTCTAAGTGCAAGTGGGAGTCGATGGAGATTAGTGCCCATAGCCATAACAAACCCGACAATATTATGTAACACCGAGATAAATTAAAGTAAACGTAAATGTATTTCTTAATAAAAAGAAGTGTACATTACATTGACATGTCATATAAGTCGTTATCATACATATTAAAAGAAAGTTGTCTAAGAATGGGATCGATCCGGGTTTATAATTTAACAAAAATATATCATAATAAGTTTGAATAACAAAACACACAATGACTACTTCATCACGTCATTCCCTTTATCCAGTATACTTGTACCTACAGTCATAAAAACATTTAACAATGGTAAGCTCGAAAGCATAGTGTGTAAAAAGCAATAAATCACATTGTACTACTCAACACAATTTATCTTATCATCTTTATAATAGTACTAATCCCTACGCAAGTGAACCCACTTATATTTCATGGGTATAATATATAAATATCATATTCTTTCTCATCAATCTCATTGAATAACTTTATCTCATAAAATGATCAAATTGCTTCTCATAAATCCATCATTTGTACCATTATGATCTCAATAAGAATATCTCTTTTAGTGATCTCATGTATAATGTAATCTAATTACATCTCATGGATTCATTGTGAACACTTCATATACTTAACCAAATTCTAATTGTTACACACATATACAAATATTACATATATAATAATATGTACAATTTATCTAAACCTTTCAACAATTAATGAAATTAACTTCATGTATTCTCAATTAACTCATAGTTTGATCAAGAATTACTCACGTTGTGTATGGCCTATTTCGATGATACTCCAAACTTGGAACTTCCTTGTTTAGCCTCTTTTCTAGATTTCCTATTCACAAAACCAATTCATACACATCATTGATTAAGTCATATTCATTGTTTAACTCATATAAAGCATTTCTCTTTTATGAAATTATGTCACCATCTCAATATTTGCACAACCTTTCACATATCAAACATTTAATACTCTTTAAAGAGATCATTTTATCAATTATGAATAGTAGTTACATCTTATTTTACCACTTAATTACTTAATCCATTAATTCATATTGTTCATTTATGAGCTCTTAATCTCATGGATCAAGTTTCTATCTTTAACCCCTACTTCTCAAATACAAAGTTCATAATCATTTATATAAGTTGTAATTAAGTTAAATAACATCAACTGCTAACTTAATTTCATCATTCAAGTTCAAATCCTTTATCTAGAGTTTCATCAATAGCCTCGCAATCTTGCAATAAATCATAATTTGATGTTTCAGAAGTATTAATTCTTACCTTTATCAACCAAATTGAAACTTAAATCTCATAGCCTCTTCAAAATCAAAACTCTAGGGCTTAAGTGTGTGAAAATCACACCTAAATATTTTTTATGGGGTGTTTTATTAGGAATGATCTATTTACAGATCATACTGCTTTAACCGGATTAACTGTACATATTGTGGCACACTACTCGCCAAGTTGTGGGATGCTTTTTATGACATTTCTCTTTCGCGACAAAACTCAATATGTCACTAATAATAAAGAGCAATCTACTTTCCACCACATCGCCGTTAGACTTCACTACGCCGCAGTATTTCGAAGTATGTTTTTGTCGTTATTCATTCCACGTTAGTCTAATTATTGTTGTGAGTCCACGTCGTGGTCAACATAAAATCTATAATTTTTTTACATTTAATCAGAATGCTTAAATCGCTTGCACTTTAGTTTATAAAACTTATTTTAAATAATAAGAACATATAATACTCCTACTAAGATCATAATTATGTAATACAATACAAGTTTATAAAATGAGTATTACAAGTTATCCCTCTCTTTAATAGACTTCACCCCTGAAATCTATTCTCAAATTAACTAAAAACATAAGGATATTTATCTGTAATATCAACTTCGGGTTCCTGTGTAATATCGGAACCTTTTTTATGATGCCATTGTACTTTTACTAACATAACTTGTTTATTCCTCAGCTTCTTTATTTTATGATCAAGAGTCTTCTCAGGTTGTTCAGGGTATCTCAACCTTTCATATATCTCAATATCTTGCATACGATAGCTTGCATCTTATCAAACAAGTTTTTTCTCAAATAAGAAATATGAAAATTGTTATGAATTACTTGTAACTCCTTGGGTAAATCTAGTCGATACACGAGTTTTTCGACTCTCTACAAAATCTTGTAAGGTTTAATGTATCAGGGAATCAACTTTCGTCTTTTACCAAAACAGATTATACATTTCCATGGAAAAACCTTAAACATCACCATATTGCCAATTTTAAACTCTAAGGGTTTTGGTCTCTTATTTGCATATTGTTGCTGGCAAAGTTGAGAAATTCACATGTTCTCTCTAATTTCTTAATTTGGGTCACAGTTGCTTCGACAATCTCCGGTTCTTTAAACTGTTTTCTCCGGCCTCAGTCCAACACGTCGGAGTTCTACACAACGTCCCGTATAATGCTACAAATCCATTTGAATACTGGAATGATAACTATTATTGTACACGAATTCTATAACAATAGGTGTTCATCCTAGCAACCACCAAAATCAATCACACAATCTCATAACATATCTTCAAGTTACAGATCGTCCTTGCACTTTCCTCATCAGTCTACAGGTGATAAGTGGCGCTCATTAATATTTTAGAACCCATATTCTTTAGGAAAATATACCAAAATCTATATGTAAATCGACTGTCTCGATCAGACATGATAGAAACTGGCACACGGTGAAATTTAACCACCTCTTTAATATAAACGTCAGCTAGTTGATCAACTGAAAAAGATTTCTAGTATGGGTATAAATCTAGCAGATTTGGTAAAACAATTAACCATAACCTATATAGAATCATGTCCTTGTAAAGTTCATGGTAGTTTTGTAACAAAGTCCATGATGATACTGTCCTATTCTTACATGAATAGGTAACGACTGGACTTCTCCTCCAGGTTTTTAGTGATTTATCTTCACTTGTAAACAAGTCAAACAATTAATGACATATTTTCCAACATTTCTTTTCATCCTAAGCCACCAATACATATTTTTCAAGTTTGTATATAATTTTGTACCGCCAGGATGTATCGTATAACGCATATAGTGATAATCATGTGATAATCATGTGATAATCATTAATTAACAATTTATGCGCTTTGACATGTCTCGGGATCCATATGCGCCTCATAAATGTTTTTATACCTTGAGAAATTGCAAGTAATTGGTTAATATAATTAACCTTATCTTCTTGTTTCAAATTCTTTGATCTTTCAGCCACTTTTTGAACTTCTTTAACCAAATTCGATAGTCGGTTAATGATTACCATTCATGGGGAAGTAATTTGAATTGGATTCTCTTTTCGAATCAAGGCGTCAACAATCATGATAGCTTTTAATGAATGGTAATGACTTTCACAATTATAATCATTAAGTAATTCCACTCCAACTTCGTTGTCCCATATTCAAGTCCTTTTGATCGAATAAATGTTTCAAAATCTTGTGGTCGGTAAAAATCTAGAACTTTACCCCGTACAGATAGTGTCGCCAAATCTTTAAAGCAAAAACTACTGCAACAAGCTCTAAATCGTGAACAGGTACGACTGGTCGACCGGTTTTAATTGTCTTGATGCATAAGTCATTACTCGACCTTTCTGCATTAAGACACATCCAAGACTGAACCGCAAAGCATTAGTATAAACAACGAAGTCATCCTCAAAAGCATAGAATATTCAAGCATAACTAGATTTAACATAAAACATTATCTATGTAGAAACTTTATACCTTCTAGAGATGGATGAGTGGATTGAAATTATGGACCAACACTGATTTGAGCTCCCAAGTGGTTCCACAATACTGTTTTTCCTTCAAAAGTGAGCACAAGGCACTCTAAAAGCTCAAAACTCACAAATGGTGATTAGGGTTTCAAGTAGGTCATTTGGGAGGGTGGATGCTAAGAATGGAAAGGGACTCAAGCGATTAAAGCCTTTAAATAAGGCTTACAACCCCAATTATTAAGGTTTTAATTCTGAGCTCCTACACCCTGTGTAGGTCACTTAACCCCCGCATCCAAACTCCCTCCTACGCTCAGCATAGGGGACTATCCTACGCCCAACATAGGGTAGGATTCTTCGAAATTAAACTTTAAATAAAAATAATACCTCTAAATATCAGGTGTTACAATTCTCCCCCACTTGAACTAGATTTCATCCTCGAAATCCTCGGCTACAAATAGACCTGGATAGTGCTTACGCATCTCCCCCTCGGGCTCCCAGGTCCACTCGTAACCCTTCCTCTACACCCACTGAACCTTGACTAGGGGTACCAAACTATTTCCCAAGGCCTCGTGTCCTATACAGAATAGCTACCAGCCTCTCCACATAATTCAGGTGCTCATCGACCTGAATATCATCTAACAGAACCACCATTGAGTCATCAACCACAAACTTCCCTAGCTGAGAAACATGGAAGACACAATGAATCTGGCTAAGATCCTCAGGTAGATCCCATCGATAGGCTACCTTGCCTACCCTATCAATTACTCAAAAGGCCCGGTGAATCAGGGACCCAACTTGCCTTACTTTCTGAAGTGTATAGCACCCTTCCAGGTGATACCTTCAGCAGAAGCATATCCCTAACATGAAACACCAACTATTTCGTTGACTCTATTCTATCTGTAACCTTTTTCTGATCTATTGGATAAGATATGTTGTCTGGAGGACCACCTGAGTCCTCCCCTTGACCCTGTGACCGACCTCTCCCCAACAAAATGGAGTGCGACACTTCCTCACATAAAGAAGCTCACATAGAGGTGCACCAATGCTGGAGTGATAACTATTGTAAGAAAAATCAAATATGGGGAGGTAGTAGTCCTAACTCCCACCAAAATCGATGACACAAGCCCTTTACATATCCTCGAGTGTCTGAATAGTCCACTCACTCTGATCATTAGTCTGAGGGAGATAATAAATGCTTAAATGTAGTGACATACCAACTCCTCTTGGAATATCTACTAAAACCAAGAAGTGAAGCACACATCCAATCAGATACAATGGAACCCGGTATATCGTGGCGAGTATTGATCTCGTGCACATACACATCGAGTAATTTATCGACCGAAGAATTCTCCCGAATGGAAAGAAAATGGATACTCTTGGCCAGATGATCTATAACCCATATGGTATCAAATCCATTGGGCATCCTTGGCAGTTTGGTGATAAAATCCAGGGTATCTGCTCCTATTTACACATGGTAACTTCCAAGGGTTGCAGCTTGCCATGCGGCCTCTGGTTCTCTGCATTGACCATCTGATAGGGAAAGCATCTCTCCACATACCATGTTATCTCTCGTTTCATGCATGGCCACCAATAACTAAGTCTCAAGTGTCGATAGATCTTTGTGGCTCCAGGGTGGATCGAGAACTTGGACTTGTGTGCCTCCTCGATCACCATCAGTCAGACCCCACTAGAAGTTGGGACTCAAACTCGCCCGAATTAGGTCGTAAGATTGCAACTATCAATGACAAATCTGCCGATCTGGCAGATGACCCTCTCCTTCTTCTAATTGTCTCGCTTGATACCCTTGTCCTGAGCCTCCCTAATGAAATCCAGGAGTGGTGAGTCATGGTCATCCTCAAACAAAGTCCTAGAATGGGAGCACTAGCCAACTTGCTGCTCAAAGCGCCAACTACCACATTGGCCTTCCTTGGATGATACAGGTATTGCAGTCATAATCCTTAACCATGTCAAGCCACCTGCACTACCTCATGTTTAAATTTGGCTGATCCATATGATATATCAAGCTCTTTTGATCCTTGTAAATGGTACAACGAACCCCATAGATATTGTGTCGCCAAATCTTGAGGGCAAACACTATCGCCTCGAACTCCAAATCGTGGGTCGGGTATCCAACCTCATGATGCTTTAACTTCAAGGATACATGTGCAGTGACCCTACCCAGCTGCATGAGTACCGCCCCTAAAACTATGATCAATGTATCACAAAATACCATAAAATCACCAACACCCTCAAGAAGGGTCAATATCGGCACATAAGTTCCTCCTTATAGTCTCAAATGCAACTTGCTGCTCAGGCCCCCAACATAAATCCACACTCTTCTTCATCATGCGAGTCAAAGGAAAAACAATCTTGGAGAAGGATTAGATGAATCTCTAATAGTAACCTGCCAACCCCAAAAAATTCCTAGTCTTAGATGGAGACTTTGGGACCTCCCACTGCATAACTACCTAAATCTTGGCCAGATCGTCCAGAATCCGACTCTGGTTGACGATGTGTCCCAAGAACCGAACCTCTCATAACTAGAACTGACACTTGGAGAACTTAGCATAAAGCCTCTCCTGCCTTAGTATCACATGTAACTCTTGTAAATGCTCCTCATGTTGCTCCCTATTATTGGAGTAGACCAGAATGTCATCAATAAAAACAATGACTGGTCGGTCAAGCATCGGTCTACATACCAACACGTGAAGAAACAACCCTCCATATCAGATATCCACATCATAGAGGCGATCAGGTTCGTGACCCCGTCAAACACCAGGGGCTTCGTGTTGCTAAAGTCCCGGTACTGAACCATCCATCTCTATTGGAGTCTCGCATTAGCAACAACTGTAGCGGCTGTGATAGCAGTGGCCTCAGTGGCGACAACATGACACTCGTCAAACAGCTCGATCATGGTGGTCTTGACAGACCCAAACATCTCTGGGATCTCCTCCCTAACTCCCATGGTCACCTGATTGGTGATCATCTCACGCATCTCATCATCAGTCAATCTTGGCTTCTTTAGGTCGTCGGCTCCTGATCTCAAACCTTTAGTGATTTCCATACTTAAAATAAATCAGAATTCATCAGAAAAGTCATAATTCATACTACACATCACTACTAAATCACTAAGTCCCTGGAGTTTGTGACTTCCATGATACACGTACGAGTAATGTGCTTCTAATAGTACAGGCCCATACTACCTTCCACACCTACACGTATCTGTCTCAAACGATCATCACGGACCTCCCAACCATAAAGCCAAAGAAATAAGGATACAGGTACATCATACATACATAGACTCTCTCTCTCTCTCTCTCTCTCTCTCTTCCCCTTTCAAGAGTGGCTAATTATTCCTTATGTTTCCCTTCTAACAACCATAATCACTTATGAAACTTCCACTAACCCTACAGCCGCCTTGTGTATGCTAATCATACATAACACAGGATTCGATAGATAATCGATGAATTGATTCTACCCTAAGCCCACAACCAAACAAGGAACAAGAAATAAGGCTAAATCAAACATTCTCCGGCTATAAAATCTTAGTTATGTACAAGTATGATGCATATACTAAGAAACCATAGTAATAATGTAAGTTCCATATTACATATCAAGAAGTTCTCCTAGGCTATCAAACATCATAGATCATGCAATTCTATTATGCGATTCCTGAAGATTCTTAGCCTACAAACTAGCATGCATTTATATTATATAATCAATATAGAAAACAAGTGTGGGTATATTGGGGAATAACTTTCCTTGGGCTCTGGATGACTGTACACATCACATCCTCTCCATTGACTATTTTAAATTTAATTATGAAAAATATTTTGCAGTTCATTGTTTAAGCACACGAATTTTCATCCAATTATCTCAAACCAGGGCTCTAATACCAACTTGTAACATCCCAAAAACCATGATAAAAATTTTCATTTTATAAAAACATTTCCACAATAAACCATATGTAAACAACCATTGTTTTCAAATCATATCCCAGAAAATCAAAGTATCAAATCAATCTCTCAAGACATAAACAATAAGAGGATGTGTACGATCACACATTCTCCTTCCCTTGATCACTAAAAGTACCTAAAAACATGAAATCAACGAACTATAAGCCAAAGCTTAGTGGGTTCCCACAAAATACCCCACACGATAATACATATACAATGCATGAACACCGGGCCCACAATATAAACTGGATTTCCCTTGGGACCATAGTGTCCTGAATGGATTACCCCTGGCCCACAGTCTCTCGACTGGATTGCCCCTAGCCCACATTCTCCCGACTAGATTGCCCCTGGCCCATAGTCTTCTGACTGGATTACCTTGGGTTTGTTGGCTTACGACACAAAGTTATACTACCACAAACCACCTTTACTATGTTGATACATACCAACAGAAAAACAATGACTAGCAAGTACATAAAATCATATTGATTTACAATCTAATAAACTACTATAACATAGAAACATCCTATACCCAAGGATACATAACACAATATAGTAGGCCGGCATTGGTGCTTTCAGCCCATGAGTATAGTGAGAAACTAACCTCTTAGTCTAGAAGATAACAGTAATAATCCCGATCCGGTAACCAACTCTACAATTCTCCTATACAAAAAAATGGTCCAATCCTCAACAAAAGCCCAAAATCCCACTTTTGACCTGATGTCAAACTTGATCGAAGTCAACGGTCAATGGTTAAAAGTCAACGGTCACCTCCATATAACCTACGCTCAGTGTAGAATGCAGTACCAACATAGAGCTCAAGGCATTAATGCAACCAAAAACAAAGCTACGCCCAACATAAGGTAGATTACACCCTGCATATCTCCCTAATGACCCTACTTACTCAATAAGTCCTTAATACATGAGATTAGCTCCTTATACATTCAAATCTACACCGAATGGATGTTTTAATGGATAAAGTCTCTGACTTTATCCATTTGCATGGCCACAAGGAGCACGAAACCAAAACCTAGGTCCACAAAGTCATATATTCTCAAGGAATCATGCATGGGTGGATGAGAGTGACCAAGTTCTCATTTCCATGACTTTAATGCCCTTAGAACATCTGGAAATGAAACTCAAATGGTTCAAGGTAGCTCATACTCATATCAACCAAGGGTATGGGGACAAGAGCATAGAATACTCAAGAAGAACTAGATCTAACATAAAACATCATCAATGTAGAAACTTTATACCTTCTGGAGATGGATGATTGGATGAAAATTCTAGATCTACACTAATTTGAGCTCCCTAGTAGTTCCACAATACGCCTCTTCC
Organism: Lactuca sativa; assembly: GCF_002870075.4. NCBI lineage: Eukaryota > Viridiplantae > Streptophyta > Magnoliopsida > Asterales > Asteraceae > Lactuca > Lactuca sativa. The sequence continues at coordinate 174,547,909 of NC_056625.2, read as the reverse complement.
TTTAAAAGTGAACACGCGACATCCGAAAACCTCAAAACTCACAAATGGTGATTAAGGTTTCAATGAGGTCGTTTGGGATGGTGGAGGCTGATAATGAAAAAGGACTCAAGGGGTTAGAGCCTTTAAATAAGGATCACAACCCTAAGGATTAGGGTTTTGATTATGAGCTCCTACGCCATGTGTAACCTAACCTACGCCCTACATAAGTCACTTAACCCTTGCGTCCAAACTCCCTCCTACGCTCAACATATGCGACTATCCTATGCCCATCATAGGGTAAGATTCTTTTAAATAAAAAATGATACCCCCAAAGATTGGGTGTTACACTGTACATCCTTCATTACCAGAAGCCCCACCACACGATACGTGGGAATGATATATTATAACAAGTAGTTCACATAATGACATTAAAATAAAATTCTAAATTGAAAATCATGCGTATGACTTATTCAAAAATGATTTTCTTATATGTAACTTCCCAAATATTATCCAACTCATTTTAACAAAAATATTAAATCAAACCATGATGTTTTAGTTTAAGGGGCCGTTTGATAGTTACTGACTGGGTTAGAATTTCTGACTGAGTTAACTTCTGACTGGAACTTGTTGTTTGATTTTGTATCTGACTGACTGTACCAAATGACTATATTACCCTCAAACAATATTTTTGTAACATGTTTTTGCCTCCTGTTTTCTTTTACTTCACCTGCTCCTTAAACATGATTTTTATTTTGTTAAAAAAGTAATATACATGAATAAATTCAAATATTCAATCCCTGAATGTATAGTGCTTGACTTTTTCTAGTTCATGAGAGGTTTGGCAATCTTCAAACCAAATTATTAAGATTATTATACACCAACAAAGTGCACAACAACAACAAAGCAACAATCCTTATGATTTAACCCTTTTGTTTGACCCAGAAAATATCAAAATTGACATTGAAAGTTAAGGATAATGTGAAAATTGACATGGAAAGTTAAGGATAATGTCAAAATTGATCCAAACAAAGTATTATGTTCTTTTTCCTAATACAAATACATAAGCTGTCAATACAAAATAGCTTGATATGATTATGTGAATGAGAATTGAATTCAATAACAAGTAAATCTCTTTGATACATTACCTCAAACACACAAATACAAATACATTACCAATAAAGGTTGCTTCTCTTAGGCCAAACAAAATATTATGTTCTTTTCCCTAATGTCTTTCATAAGCTGTCAAATACATTCTCTTGAAGACTAGGCTACGAAATAGTCAAACCTTATAAAGGTTGAATGAAAAATACCAAACAATGTCTTTCTTCTGTCAGTTTTGACCAATTTGCTTCTCTTAGGCCTTTCATCAAACGATTTATGGGCATACATTCTCACTGAATTAACACGACATCGACTATCTACAGTTCCAAAATCATAGTTATCAGGAGATGAAATAAAGAAAACTGTAACGAATATGTGAATTATAAACTAAACTAAATAATTCTCACCTTCATAATTTAACAATACAATTAATCACTAACAGGAAAAACTTGAAATAGAACTCAATTGAAATATTCCTGGATGAAATCAATCAATGGTGTAAGCAAGAAGGGGAGAAAAGAAAGGATTTTTCCTACCCCTGGAAGGAGGCCGAATCTCAGGCGAAGCGGCGGTAGATGGAGGCAACCCAAGGCGTAGATCAGAAGTGGTAGGAGTTGGGGCACATGTCGTTGTTGGGTCAATAGAGAAGAAGCATTGTTGGAGCCTGGAGGTGTGATGATTGAGAGAGAAGAGAAAGCATCAGTGTAAGCTAAACAAAGGGCAATCAAGGAGAAGACCCAATCAACTAAATTTTTTTTTCAGGACCGGGTAAGTGATGGGTAAGAGATGAGCTGACCGCATAAGTGGTTTATATGTGGTTACCAAACGCCCTGACCGGACAGAGTAAGTCCAAATCCTCTGACCGTACCGGGTCAGCACTAGATCAAACAACCCCTAAATCTATCATGTAATTCTTTTAGCTTGGTAGTAGGGTGAGTTTGACATTCATGAGTTTCAGTCTCTCTTTGTTACCTCTAAAATACTTTCTCGTTTTTGTTATCATCACATATCGCAACAACATTTCAAGTCTGAGCATATGTTATGCACAACCAACAACATAATGTGAACCCCTTTTTCGTACGTACCTCTCCCATGACTTATTCCTTCCATGTTGTTTTTAGGAAAACATCACTCCCTTAGGTTCTATGAAACATTTAACATGACCATAATACTCTTTCCTTAATGACTATTCCTACCTTTCATCAATGTGTTGATGCTTTCTAACTTCCTCATCATCCTTGAGTTTTAGTCACGTAGAGTCTAACACCACCTACTGCACTTCTAGTCTGACTTCTATCACTATATGCTCAATCAACACCCTATCAGTCAAGTCTTTTGCATATTTGTTGTCACATACATTCCACTCCTTACCCTTGTCTGATATAATCATTATCAAATCCACCCCTCCACCGCCCCATCCTATTGTCACTCATGCATAATACAACATTTATAAACTTATCCAACCTCTAAACCTCAACACAATCACCATATCACCACTATACGCTCAGTCCACACCTTATTAGTCAATTCTCTATCATATTTGTTGTCACATATAACCCACTCCTCAACCTTGGACAATGTAGTCATTATTAAGTCCACATCTCCACTACCTTATCATATAGTCACCCATGCATGTTACAACATTGCTAAACCTATCTAACCTCTAAACATCAACACAGGTACCATATCACCTATGCTCTGGTAGTATTTATAGGCTTTAAAAGAACATAACAAACTTTAGGTAGTGAATGATGAGTTTAATGTACTTGTTTTCTAACGATACCCAGGTCTTTGTCTAACACACATATGGTGTGAACATTTTCCACTCTATGTGGTTATTTAAACAAAAGTTGAACTATGGCAGATCCATCGCTTGCCACAAAGCAAGATTTGCTGCCAATGGAAAGATTCAACACCATGTCATTGATTGTGATGAGATATTTAGCATGATAGTCAAACCGGACAACATATAGATTGTCCTTAGTCTTGCGGTCTATTGTATTGTCATGTTTACCATCTAACCATGAAGAGTAACTTTCCTCCTGGTCAATGAAGGAAAGAATATACATGCACCATCCGCCTGGTTTTGAGACCCTTATTACCCCGACTATGTATGTCATAGCCAACAATCATTATATAGACTGAAACATATCTAGCGAGAGTGATTTCACCTGTTTTCCCAGTTTATCACATGTGTTGTCTGTATATATAAAGTCAATCAAAGACTGTTGTGTTCATTTTATACCACAGTCCATGATCTATTTACTTCTATATGTAGACTATATTTTCCTAACTGCATCGATTTCGTCCCTACTTCAACATTATTAAGACTAAAATCCTTATTGATCAAATAGATTATGAAAAAAGTATAATATGAAAACGAAGTAAAGTAAGAACACATGATGAATCAACAAGGTGCCGAATGATTAAAAGACACATCCTCAAAAGAACTCTAATAAAGAATTGCTACTGTAGAGGTGTGCTAGGGTTACAATAAAAAAATAATCAGATTGATCCAATACCGAATACAAAAGGAGTAATTAAATAAGCCCAATGAAGCAACCCTAATTATATATACTCTAACCCTAATTAATGACAAGGCATGGACAGGCCCAATACCGAATACAAAAGGAGTAATTAAATAAGCCCAATGACGCAATCTATTATACCCAACAATCTTCTCCTTTGCGTCAATTGAGGTGAGATATTCTTTACTGCTGTGTCTTCGTAACTGTCTTGAAGATCTTGGGAATCACAACAAGCAAAGTCCTGTGAAACAGGATGTACCAGTGAATCATTTCATTGAAATGCCTCTTCACAGCATCATCGTTCAGGGTGCACTTGTCAACAATCTCCAGAGCATGTTCAAGGCAAGATGTGGTGAAAAAGTGTTTATCAGGCAAAGTGAAAAAGACACTTTTGAAAAAACCGGGAGCATCAGTCCCTCACTGAAACATTACTGTTAAGTGAATTGTATCAACCTTTCCCGTGCTCATTCCGCTCATATCAATTGCTTTCCCAGTTTGATTCACTGACGGCTTTCACTTCAGAACTTTAGCAATCTCCACATCAAGCTTCACCACTTCGTAAATATACGAGACCAACATTCGCTTCAAATGAGCCAGAATGGGTTCATATTTTTGTTCTTTAGTTAAAAGAAGATTCAGCAACAAGATCCAATCATGTGGTTTTAGGTTGGATAGATCTGCAAGCGTGAAATCATGCAAAGAGTTATCGGATCCCCATGTCGCTTTGAATTTTGCGTTAATGAAACTTCCACTAGCGAATGGCCATGTAACCTTGAATATAGTTAGTTTCCGAAGACTCCAAGTCAGGTATTGCGGTTTTCCATAAGTGAGATAAAATTCAATCAAGGCTTTATCTACTTTTGCGTCTAGTGAGGGAACATCTACAATGGAGTCAAAGCAATGAAAAACGAAAGCTCTTTTCATTATTTGCATGTCAAACTGATTATCCCTCGTGTTAGTTAGATTGAACGAAGTCACCGACTCCAACCAATGAACGTTGGGAAAATTCAACAGCTTCATATAGTAACTTCTCCAATGTCCACGAAGGAAATAACGTTTTCTTGCATTCCAATGCGTCATGATCTTCTTTCTCTAGTCGTTCTTTCTCTTGCATTTCCCTCGCAATGCGTACATTTTCATTAATCGCATGTTCTCGTGACTTTCGTTTCAGTTAAGTCTCTTCATTTTCGTCTGCTTCATCATCGACACACACTAGATCTTTTCCTTTAGAACTCGAAGCTACATTAACCTTCAGTTCTTTTGACTTTGGTTTCTCTCCTCCTGCCTTAACAGCTTTGTCTTCTCCCCTTGTTTCGGAAGGATAGGGCCTCAGAAACACCGTCAAGCCTGTTTAAAAGAGCAAAGACAGGACGAAGCTTATCTGCTAAGTGCCAGCGAATGGTGCATGACTTCATGACCACTCGTTCAGACTTGAGCTCATCAATTTCAGACTTCACGTGCTTGAGCTTGATTGAGTGAGCACGAAGTTGAGTAGTTCTAAGAGCGAACTTATCCATGATTTTGCTTTCTACGGCCAAATCTTCTTCAAATTTAGTGATCCTTGCAGAAATCTAAGAATGGAAAGTAGTATTATCGTCAGAGATACTGGAGCAAAGCTTTTCCAGTTTCTCGTGTTCAGACCTTAGTGAAGTGTAGAGCTATGAAATGGCCTCATTCGCCTTGAAAGTATTACCTTCAGCAGTATTGAGATCTGTTATGAACACTTCCGTTTGTGAGATTAGTTTATCGACTTTTTCGGTCGTTTGCTGGTTTAAGAGGTTGGAATCGTCAACTACTTTGTGCGCTTTATCAAGGTTCGCTGCATGCTCCTTGACCAAAGAGTTGAACAAATTCTTAATAGTGGCTTCAGAATAAGAATTACTTGAAGATGCAGCAGCAGATGCGAGAAGAGAATCAAGCTTAGTGTTCAACTCTTTGAGATGCCTTTGAGCGAGAGGAGCATCATCATCAATGTCTTCTTGAATGGAGAAAGGACTATAATCGAACGTATCAAAGTCCAGGCCATCACTACCAAGATGGTCTTCAGAAGTATGACCAGGCTGAGGGGAAACAGGAGGTGTAGTAGTAGAAGTGACAAAACCTGAAGTCGTTGCCGCCACATCAGATGCATTGACATTGATGAGAGGTTTGCCTGTGGTTGTGGTTGTAATGGTTTCAATGTAGATAGGTGGTGGCTGAGATGAAATTGGGGTTGATTTTGTGGTGACTGGAGGTGGACAAGGTGCGATTGTGATTGAAATAGTAGTGTGAGCAGGAGAAGGAGGTGGAGTTGGAATAAAATGTTTTAAAGTTACCTCTTATTGAGCATAAGGTGGAGGGGAATCACCACGAAGTGAACCCTTAGATTGAGAACCTACACTTTTGCTTTATTCCAATTCAGTTGTATCTGAAGGAAGGTACTCAGTATTACTTGTTAAAGATGAGTTGGGTTGCAGAGTTATCTTTCTGAGCTTTCGCTTCTTAGGAGCAGAAGGATCTACACCTTGAGTCTTTTGCTTCTTAAGGGTTGGAGCTAGAGAAGATGGACCTTCTGGAATCCCTTTCTTCTTATCTCTCTTCTTGCCTCCCTTTTTCAGTTTACTAGCCTCGTCTAAGGAGCGTTGCGTCTCAAAAGTAAGCTCCCTAGGACCCAAAAAAAGTTGCTTCTTGTACTTAGTGATAATTTTGCTAGCCCCAAAAACACAACTGTACATGGTCTCCGGAATAGACCCCACAAATAAAAACTTCGAATTGTCAGCTATGATAATATTTGTAGTGTGGAAAGTGGAAATCGACGACATTAATGAGTCCGCCATCATCAGAAGATTGAATTTTTCCATCGCCCGTTGCGCTACAATCGTCCAGAAACGAGCGCAAGAGATCTCGTTGTGTCGAGACGAAGAATTCATGCTCTGCACCAATTGAGCCCAAAGAACATACCCATAATCAAGGTTAATCCCTTGGTAGAGTCCATAGAGGATTGCCATGCATCATTTGCTAGCACATTCGGATCCAGTTACTCTCTCAGACAAAGCCTTGAAGAGAAGAGTAAATAAACCATTCCATTGGGGTGGAAAACATGACTTCTTGAACTTGGTGATAGTAGTTAGAAGATTAGTACACCCCATTTGGTAGAACATGTTGAAGATCTGGGTAGTAGAGATAGATTTCGTATTCACCATTGGCATACTTTGCAGATGAGAAGGCCTTCAAAAATAGTGACATTGGAACACATTCAACCTTGGTTAAAGCAATAACCAAAGGTGAGTACTTGTAACACCCGAAATCAGAAAGGTCAAGAAAGGAAAGGAAAACCATAAGTTAAAGAGGGTCGACTTGTTGAGTCCAGGGAGGAACTCGGCGAGTCGGAGCGGGATCCAGGTGTAAAGTAAGTGACCGACTTGGCGAGTTGGCAAGTGGACTCCGCGAGTTTAGTATGGGTTGGGAAACCCTAATTCCGAGACTTGGTACCCTATTTAAGCATCTTATTCTCTTCCCTAGGGCTCATTTGCGGCCCCTATAGTCCAGAACCCCAAACCCTAGCCACCATAACCGTTTTTGGAGTAAGATCTACCATTGGTGAAGTAATTTGGAGCTTGGAAGAGAAGAGATTCATAGTGGTGCAAGAGGAGGCCTTGGATCCAGAGTTGGTGGAACTTTTTAGAGCATTTGCAGGTAATGAATCGTTATCCTTGGCTTTCTCCTTTCTAGATCCATCTTTCATGGAGTTTTAGGGTTTCTTTGAGAGTATGTGATGAGAAACTGGTGCACACGTTAGATCTGGAGTTAAAACTCCAGATCTAAGCTCTATTTGGACCAAAGATGCAGAAAGCCCTGTTAGTTGTTATGCAAAAGCCATTACCCATGTGTTAAGTTCCTTTCTAGCTTGGTTTTTGGTATTATGAGACAAGAAGCACGTAAAAGTAGCAACTTTATGTTGCTAATGGTGTCTAGGAACCCATATCTATTGTTTGGAGGAAAGGGGTAGCTCCGTGACTCGAGATTATGAGAATACACGTAAGGACTTGGCGAGTTTGGGAGAGGACTCGGCGAGTCGGGCTAGATACCAGATTGAAATTGTGTAGTAACTCGGTGAGTGCATGGGTGGACTCGACGAGTTGGATGAAGATAGGCAGGAACTCGACGAGTTGGAAGAACAACTCGGCGAGTCTGTTGAAGATTACCTTGGACTCGGCGAGTCAAGTCGCGAAACCCCAAACCCTTCGAGTTATGACTTAGATCAGTGAGTTGTGTGGGGACTCGGTGAGTTGAACAGGACAAGAATCGGAAATCGGTAGACTCGGCGAGTCAGGGGCTGACTCGGCAAGAGTCACAAATGAAAGGATTCTGAGCGTATGAGCTCGGCGAGTCGGTAGGAAGACTCGGCGAGTAGGGTTGACGTGGAAGGTTGACTTTGACCAGGACTTTGACTTGGACAAGAGTTGACTTAGTTGACTTTTGGAGGAATGTCAGACTAAGTGTTATTTTGATATTGGTATCTCAGTGAGCTAGAGTAGCAGCGCCTCAGAGGGTTGTCAGTTAGCAGCCAGAGAGTTATCAGCAGAGCTTAGCAGTTCAGGTGAGTTTCCTTCTAGTAGGAACGGGTCTAAGGCCACAATGCCGGCCCGTTTAAGTGAGCAGTAGTTTCTGGACTTCGTTCCAATGCAGTAGTTAGTATGTATGATGCCTTCGTGGCTCAAACAAGATTTATGTGTTATGTGTTCCGGGCTACAGCCCGATGCAATATGCAGTATATGTGTTCATGCTAGTTGATATGTTATGTTATGCTATGTTCAGTTAGTTCCGGACTTCGGTCCGATGCAGTTAGTCCGGACATCGGTCCGATGCAGGAGACAAGGTCCCAGTCAGTTCCGGACTTCGGTCCGATGCAGGGGGCAAGGCCCCTGTTAGTCCGGACTTCGGTCCGATGTAGGGGACAAGGTCCTTGTCAGTTCCAGACTTCGGTCTGACGCAGGGGAAAAAGTATCAGTCAGTTCCAGACTTCGGTCCGATGTAGGGGGCAAGGCCCCAGTTAGTCCGGACCTCGGTCCGATGCAGTGGGCAAGGCCTAGTATGTGCTTTATATGCAATTGTATGGTATGTGGTTGTTTGGGGGATCTCACTAAGCTTCATGCTTACGTTTCAGTTTTTGGTTTCAGGTACTCAAGTTTTCGAAAGAGGAGCTCAGAGAGATTGCAGTGCACACACCATAGTCAGTTAGTCTGGGATTGTTTACTCTGATAAAAAGAATATGTTTGAATTAATACTCTGAATTTATGTTATGACCGTGTTATGTTTTTATAAATATTAAGCAGGCTCACATAACATAAATTCGACATGTATAAGAATTCAATAAACTCTTAGAATCTTTGCTATTCACTATTATAATGATTTTAGTAATGTTTCGAAAGAAAATTTTTAGTCATGATTTTTGGGTCGTTACAGTACTTCAAGAACTTGACAATGGGAAGCATGTATGCGTCATACTTGAACGGAGCCAAGTCGAGGATCAAGTTCTAGTTGGGCTTGATGGTGAGGAAAGAAGACTGAACAGTGTGTTCTCGAACAGATGATGAAGCGGCCATTTTTGCAGGTTTTTGAAGAAGAAGATGATCCGTGAGAAAAATTGCCTTTAGGTTTCTGGAGAGTATTGAGAGTGGTAAAGAGAAATAAGGGATTTGTGAAAACCCTTTATATGATTTCCTAGGAGAGAGAAAGATCTTTGATGACGTTTGCATGATTTTCTCTTAAACGAAGCCTAAAAAAGCGCGATGTGACAACTGTTACTCCGAAAAAGGTGTCAGGCAGCGTGATGATAGGAACCATTTCAAATTCACGTGCCTTTTGGTTTGAAATCTTATCCATTCCTCCGCCTTTTCATATTTTTCCCTAATGCTTCACATTCCAATTAAATAATCTGAGCACCTTTTGCTTTTTGAAATATAAGACCACCATAGCAATAAGAAACAAAACTGTGAATCTGAAAAATACCATAAGTATCACAAACTAGATTTTTTGGAAAATCATAAATATCTTTGTGCAAGATTGCGCCAAAGAAAAAAGAAATAAAGCAAAGTATATATGTGGAATTTATTGATGTCATATATGACACAAAACTGAGGATCCAGGGCACGAATCTCTTCCTTCAAAGTCAACACAGACTGAGAAGTGTATTGTGGTTTCCCATTGAAGTACGATCAAATGTTTGTTAAGAAACATTCAAATGCATCTTTTTAATTTAGGCTGGGGGCTGGCTTTCGCTTCACCCAAACTACAAACTTGATATAAGACCAAAAGTTGGAAGAAGTACTTGTGTGGCCAATGTAGCCTTTAACATCAAGTAGGTTTGATAATTTTTTAGTGACTTGGTAAAATTTTAGAAATCTCAAAAACAAAAACGAAACTGGATCTTTTGGGAAGAAATGTCTTAGTTTTAGACAATATCATAAAGATCTCGCAAAAATAAAAGAGATTACGTGAAACAACAAATAAAAGTAGTCATTATTGGTGTGTTTGTGAAAAACTAGAACATTCAATTGTTCACCATTAATTCATTAAAGGTGTTGGATTTTGGGTTTCACTTAGCACGTAGTAAAACGAAACTAAGATCATCAACACAGATATTGTGTAACTATAAACCTCAGTGGTAAATGCTGAGAGTCTCAAGGGTCACGTTTATTAAACGAAATTGATGGAGAAAAGTGTTGAGGTGGTATAAGAAATGAAAGTACCTCTAATATGCAAAAGTGACCAAGCAGACAACTCTTAACTCAATGTGAGAAGAGTAAGGTAGCTCATGACTTAAGTGAATTTAGCAGCCTGATTGGGAAGAAACGATTTGCATATATCGAATCAATAAGGCTGCACTTTAGAGTCGTTGAGGCTTTAGACAACATGCAATAGTATGCTTATAGGGACACCTAGCTAGTGTAAAGATGAAGAAATTATTCCTGCCTCATGACGGGAATTGAGATTTGCAGCAAATAAGCACCTTTGAGAACAACTCAGTTATCTAGTAATATTCGGTTTTTAGATTATGTGAAAAGAAGTTAAAAAGTAAAGATAAACGCAAAGAATAATTTTTTTTATTTTTGATTTTCTAAATAAAACAAAAGGAAAATATTTTAGTATTTTATTTTTCTGAAAAATAATTAAAAACAGAAAGAAAAATATTTTTGGATTTTCTAAAAATAAATGAAAATAGAAAATATGTGAAACAAACTTTTAGAATGTATACAAAAAGTTATAGGAGTTCCAAACCACATGTAAGAAGTCAAATCACTAACCAACCGTTCGCTTATAAAGAATGAATGAAGCGAATAGGATCGTGTGTTCTCTCCAATTCGTGTCTCGAAAAATCGGAAACGAAATAGAGCGAACGTTCGTTCCATTTTGCTTGATAAAAACTTATGTAGCGAAAGTGAAAGTGATACTCATGGAAGCGAAGGTGGTTTTGGAACTGATTTAACTTTTAACATTTCTAAGCCTCAGAGTATTCTATAAAAGGTTGCTTTAGGCAAGGCTTTCATGAATATGTCAGCTAATTGATTAGTGGATCGAACGAAATGAATCTCAACATTACCATCTTCCACATGATCCTTGATGAAGTGATACCTCAGTGCGATGTGTTTTGTTTTTGAGTGTTGCACTGGGTTGTGACATATGCGAATTGCGCTTTCAGAGTCACAGTAAAGTAGGAGTTAGCATCATACGAAAAGTCTTCATCATGGTGATCATTCAAGGGGATAGGATGATCATTCTCTGGTTCTTCTCCAAACCAACCAGCTATGACTTCGTTCGGAAGATACTGGTTGCCGAGGGGATGGAGTCCAGCTATGTTTTCTATGCGAGAATTAAGGGTAAGAGAATAATTATTAGACGAACTATCTAGATAATTATTTAGGAAACCTTCATTAGTTACATCGCTATTTGTGAAGTGCAGACCGGCTATGTGTAATCTAAACATGATAGACCTTCGAATAAGTGACCTTAATTCCAAATTCACACAGAATAGGGGTAAGGCAAAATTTCCACAAATTCTAAGTCTATAACATCCTAATTACATATGGCTTTAGTGTATCCACTTAGCAACTATCAACTTATTAATGAAGATCTCGTTTTAATTCTCAAGTATAAAGTACTTATAGTAACAACAAATACACCTATAGTATTTTAATTTTAATGTTATGTTCTATTGTTCTCATTGTGGTAGGGTTGGTAAGATTTTAGCATTGTTGCAACCACACGATTAAACTTAGGCACATGCTAGTCAACCCTCGGATAATATAGGCGATCAGGCTATATCTTCCCAGTTTTGACCATATGTCTCTAAGCCCACTTGTGTTGTCCAACAATCGTAATTCTTTTGTCCTGTCCTAGTGACACTGATTTTAGTATGAATGTAGCACATATACTTACTTAAATATTTTACTATTTAAAGTATAAACTCTTGGTCAGAGTATTTTTAATCCCTTATGTATTTATAGTTAGTATATCTTTTATGGGTTGATATACTTAATTCACTATAAACAATGCTCTGATACCAATCTGTCACACCCCAAAACCAAGAACGGCGGAAACGTTCTGGGGCGGAGGACGTCATGTATAATATCAACAACAATGTAAAGTAGTAAACAAGCAACAACATCATCCATTGCATTAATAATATAATTATTATACAAATGTGTTCTGTCAAATTTGATAAACACTAAAGCATAAATCAAAATGAACGATAAGTCTTGAACAAGCTCCATCTTCCTTTCTCCTTGCATCGGTACCTGTCTATGATGACCTGAGGATACAAGTAATTTTGAAAGCGAGCATCAGCTTTGAAGCTGGTGAGATCATAAGTATTTAGTGTCTTAATTTGTATGTAAGTATTTGTACGTAAGAATTTGTAAGTATATGTATTGTAAGTATTTGAAAGAGTATATGAACTGTAAGTGTTTGAAAAACCCTAGAATCCCTATGATTCCTTCTAGTATATGAAGGTGTCTTCTACCAAGACATAACTGTTCTGAATGTATTCTTCTACCAAGACCTAACTGTTCTGAATGTAGTCTTCTACCAAGACCTAACTGTTATGAATGTAGTTTTCTACCAAGACCTAACTGTTCTGAATGTAGCCTTAGTACTACCCTTTGGTACCAGGGTAACTAACGATGTTAACTGATGACATCCGTAGATGTACATTTACCTCTGTTGCTAACAGCTGGGTATAGGAATAGTCAGTCCCTTAAAGTATACCTATAATGGTATCAACCGTTGACATCTGTGGATGTGCTTTTACCTCTGTAGCTAACAGAGATTCAAGAAATGGTCAATCCCGCAACGTATCCTTTGATACTAGGATATTAAATCCAATCTATCTCGTCGATTATGTGATTGCATCACAAAGTAAAGATATAAATGAGGATTTGATAACAGAGTCGATACATATAAAATGTAATAGGACTCCTCCTGTAATGTCTATGTAAAAGTACTCATACAAGTGTGATCATGTAATTGTATAGTAGAGTCCTGTAATGTTCTACGTGTGCTAGCTGTAAAGTATGTTCTCTCTATCTAGCAAGTATAGTAATGTACTGTAATATTCTACATGTGCTAGCTGTAATGTGTGCTCTCTCTATCTAGCAAGTATAGTAATGTACTGTAATGATCTAGAAAGTATTGACTCATGAATGAACTGACTCATTGTATGATATCGCGTTCTAGTAATGGTTCTAGTATCTTCCTAAACTACCCATATGGTAGTTTACTAGTAATCTATCTGGTATGTATGGTCATGGATGTATACCCTTGCTACCCAAGGGCATGGGATGAACTGGAAGGACCTTTTATGACTATATATGTACATATGATATATAACTAATATTTAAACGAACTTCGGACGAGTACCCGATATCCCACCAGACCACATCTCATGCGCGAAAAGGAAATAGGGTGGATAGCCTTCCTAAGTCTTTTAAACATTTCTTATATAACTATACATATAGAGGCATGCAATTTATAATAATATAAAAGCATAACGAAGTTTTGTAAGACATTTGTAACATAAATATTATTTTAAGAAAAGATCGACTTGATGTCAATCTACAAAACAATTTGAAGGCATAAGTATCATAAAACAGTTTTGAGTATAAGGAAACATTTGTTTGAAACACAGTTGTAAGTAAGTTTGAAAGGTAATGTACAGAGTAAGATGTACAGTTTAATAAGTGGTTTAAAACATATAAAATGTTTATAAAAATCATTTGAAGGAAACCGTTTGGTAAAACGGCTAATGAGTAGCCAAATCTTTTGAATGTCGTATATTAATCACATGTGATTGATATAATAACTAGCGTAATTCTACTTATTAATCGCATGTGATTGATATAATAACTAGCATGATTCTACTTGTATCCCCCCATAAAACATTTAAAAGTAGTTTAAAACATTAGTTAAGGGGGTATGAACTCACCTGCAGTAAGTGACTGGAATTGAACGGACTGTTATCGTACGGAAGGATCAGACAAGTGCTTGGTGTCAAGTGAAGACTTAGACACACACAATGATCCTAATTACATATGAAAACATATGTATATAAATAATTAGTGATTAAAACACTAATTATACAAGTATAAACATTTAAACGCGAGGAAAACACTTTTGGTTAAGTGCTAGGAGGCTAATGGGTTGCAACAAAGGAGTGCAATGCCCCTATTTGGAGTTTAAGGTCTAATGACCATAATCATTGGAGTTTATGACCCAGGGGAGTAAGCTCCTGGCCGTAAACTCTCAACCAAGGCCTAAATGGAGCTTAGAATTATCACAACTCTAGTGGGGAATTGTTTCAAGGCTTATACAAGTGTTTGGGCACCATATTGACTCCTTTGGGGAGTTTACGGCCCAGAGACCACTTTCCCTTGGAGTTTATGGCCGTAAACTCCCTTGGGAGGGTTTTTATGGTGTTTTCAAGTCTCAAACATTTCTAGGAACTAAACTAGGCTTTGGTACTTGGCTTTAGAAGAGTTTATGGCAAATTTGGCACCATTCTATGGAGTTTACGGCCCTGGAACCTTTTGGGCCGTAAAATCCCTCACTCATGGAGTTCTAAGTGTTTTTACTAGTCCATAATTCATTTAGGTACATGCCCAAATTGTTTCTTGGCTCAAGGAAGGGTTTAGGGTGTCCTTTGACCCCTTAATAGGAGTTTACGACCCAAGAACCACTCTTGGCCGTAAAATCTTCAACACTTGTGCTTTTCTTATGTTTTCTAGGTTCTAAACACTTTAGGGTATTTGTCTAAAATAGAGTCCAAGCCTTAGGTGCCTTAAAAGCACCATTTAAGCAACTTACATGGGAGTTTACGGCCTATGCTATTCTCGGGCCGTGAACTCCTAACTTGGGTGTTTCTTGGTTGATTTCTTGTCTCAAATGCACATATCTATTATCCTTAACTAGTTGCCTAACAAGGAAATGGGACTAGATGGCCTTTAAGCTTGATTTTGGAGTTTACTCCCCAAGAACGTTCTTGGGCGGTAAACTCCCGGATCTCATGTATTTGACATACAATCTATGTTAATAAGCATAAAACAAGCATTATAACACAACTAGAGAAGTGTACTCACGATTTGGGATGAAAACCCGAAGATCTGTGAGAGAGAATTTGGCTTTTCTCTAATTGGAATTCAACTAATGAACCAATTTGGTTCAAAATTCTATTTATATTCTTGAGATTTCTGGGAGAAAATATTTCTATTCTCGGAATGAACTCTAATGTCCTAGAGTATTGGAATTACAGTGTTACACAAAACCCTAGTGCATCCACTCTCCTAATATCTCATTAGATGTAAAATCCTGAAAACTGCCAAACTTATACTCGAAATCTGAGTTTTCACTGTAACTGTTCTACTTCTATTGGCTTGGTGTGGTTTGTTCAGAATGGAAATTTCGGGTTTTCACATGAGTTCTCCCCCTGGAAAGGTGAATCAGGTTTAGAGAATGAAGACAATTCCTCCCACTTCAATGGTGTGCTATCTTGTGGAGGTTCGTGTAGACTCTAAGGTTCACTTTCCATTTCTTCTGAAGCATCATTAATTATCTTTTTCAGTTCGTCTACTTTGTTATCAGTTGCTTTTGCTTCAGAGGTGACGACTTTCTTTGGCTCATAAAAGAGTAGGATGTACTCTTCATACATATTGGAGAGTGGAATGGTAACTTGAGCTGTCTTAGGAACGATTTCCTCAAAATGACCTTCGCTTGATTGTCATCAAGTGTGACATAATAGGTTTCTTCTATTTTCTTTGAGCGTTTATTTAGAATCCTATATGCCTTGGAGGTTATCGAATATCCCACATTTTCTTTGGAATTAAAGATGAAACACCTAGAATCAAAGACACGGAAAAACTTGATGTTAGGTTTACGATTATTAATAATTTCATATGGAGTAGAAAAGAATCGCTTATTTAGGATGGATCTATTCTGGGTAAAACAAGTAGTCGCAATGGCATCGGCCCAAAAATATAGAGGTAAACAATCATGTGACTTAAGAATGCAACAAGTTTGGCCAATGAATAACTCTTGAACTGTTCGTGTGCTTTAACAGTTGAGACTACTGCCATCCATTCAGGTCTAACACCATTCATGAATGTGATCTTCTGCTCAATCACCTTTCGTTCTATTCCATGCTTAATCATCTTACTGAGAAGATGATTGTATCGGTTGAACGTCTGGCTAAGATTCTCTTCTGGCTTTTGTTTATCGGTTGAACATTTGGCTAAGATTCTCTTCTGACTTTTGTTTGAAGTCACCATTCTCCGAAAGCAGGAGTGTTTGGGTGGAATGTTCGATATCAACATCTGTGGAATAAAGCTCTTTAAGCTTGTCCCAAATATCTTTTGCATTGTCACAAGAACTCACCAAACAGAATGTATCAGACTGTAGAGCGAACCTTATAACTCTCATTGCTTTAATATTGCTGATGAGTTTGTCTTTCTCATCCTTAGGAACCTCCTTCATATCAATGAGCAACTAGTTGTATTCCTTTTGAGTTTTAATGATATATTCTTTTGGGTTCAGAGTGAACAAAAGGACCCAAGGTAATAGCTTCCTAGATCAAATACCCATTATCTTCTGAGCCAAGAACATAGTCTTCAAAATGAAGAGCCCATACTTAATACTCATGAGGATATAGAATCAAAATTCTTGTGGTTGATCCTATGCTTTTTGAGATGTTGATTTGATTGAATTGAAAATCGTCGTGTGACATGTTGACTTGATTTTCTGTACCTGTTAAGAATCAGACTCATAAGATCGTAATAAGGTAATATCAAGATCACGGAGTAGCGTCAACAAAGTAATGACAACTCCAACGGATTCGATAATGGCGAAAACCCTAATGATTTCTTCAACAGAAGAGATGCGTATGATTTACACACTCCTGATCTGATACCAATTGTTAAGACTAAAATCCTTATTAATTGAATAAATTTTGAACAAGTATAATATGAAAACGAAGTAAAGTAAGAACACATGATGAATCAATAAGGTGTTGAATAATTAAAAGACACAACCTCAGAAGAACTCTCATAAAGAATTGTTACTGTAGAGGTGTGCTAGCATTACAATCAAAAGTAATCAGATCAATCCTAATAATGGGGCATGCATGCACTATATATACTCTAACCCTAATTAATGACACAAGATGGACAGACCCAATACCGAATACAAAAGGGCTAATTAAATAAGCCCAATGACGCAATCTATTATACCCAACAATATAATATGTCATCTCTCAGTCATGAGTTATCTATGCCAAACCTTATAAAGATAAATTACTTCCTTGGATTCATTGCCACTCGTGTATCCTTTGATATGTTCCTTAATCATCGAAAATATACATTATAGATACTTGAGTGAGCACATATCCTAAACTAAAAAAAAACATGCAATACACCGGCCAACACCAAGTCAAAACTAAACATCTTCGAATCTTCGGTCACCGATCCAACTCTCTACATGATCCTTTTTAGGCTATCTATTACCTTGTGTTTACCTGAACCTATTTTATGTTGATTAGATGCACGGTGTGTCTCTTTAGACATGATGTGACCTGAATATCACAACTCTTAAGTCCATCCTACACTATGTTGAAGGTACTCTAGATCATGTGTTCAGAATATTCATGTCTCCTTATGACCCCATTGCTTACTCAGACACAAATTAGTAGGTGTCATACCACTTGATGATCCATGTTAGGTTATTGTGTCTTCCTTGGTAATAATCTACTTTCATGGTCCTCTAAACGCCAAAGGTCATCTCTCTTTTGAGTGACAAGGCCGAGTATATAGGTTTAGCTAATATGGTCACCGAAACCTTTTGGCTACAAAATATTCTGTGAGAACGTCATTCTTCTTCAACCAAAGTGACTATAGTTTATTGCTTTGGGTCATATTCGAGTTCTCCATGCCCCATCGACTTCTCAGCATACATATGTTTTCATTAAAGGGATACCATCTATATTGTCATGTGAGTTTTGTTTCAGTTTGAAGTCACTCCTGATAAAACTACGGCCAGATGGTAAGAGGAGTCAAACTTTTGTTGGGAAAATGCCATTTTACAAAATTTTCTAAATTAAAAGGATTTGAGAGGAGTCAAACTTTTGTTGGGAAAATGCCATTTTACAAAATTTTCTAAATTAAAAGGATTTGATTAAGAAGCTATTATTAAAGCAACGGAACTTCGAACACCTGTCAGTTAGGATATTTTCAAATTGACTGAACGATAGAAGACGATAGATTTACACTTACAAAACTATTGATCAATTTAAGTTATCTTCTAAGAGATTTTAAAGATTTCCTTGATAATATTTAAAGCTTTAATTAATTGAATGAATGACCCACCTCATTTCAGTTGTGTATTTTGTTAATTTTATAAAAGAAATAAAAGACAGTCTCTTGTCACAACTCACATGGGACCCAACCCCATTAGTTGGAAGGTTGGCGGGGCACCCCTTCAAAATAGGGTTTAGCATCTTCCATGCAAATTCTAGTTTCAAAAAACCAAAAATAATACTCTGGCTTCACATGCGATCGTGTTCCCATGTGCTTCTCTCTCAACTCTCTCTCTCTCTCTCTCTCTCTCTCTCTCTCTCTCTCTCTCTCGCCCCCCCCCCCCCCCCCCCTCCCCCCCCCCCCCTCCCCTACCCCCTCACGATTTTCAACTAATGGTTGTTTACACCATATACATATATGCATCACCGTCTTGGAAAATATATATGAAAACAACCATTAAATCTTTACATTTTATAAAATTTTCTATAAAAATGGACGGGTTTATTTCTGTTAAGAAGTCGGGTTTTTGTTTAAAACAACTTTGATAAGTTTCTATGTGGTTAAGTGGTTTTAACTATTTAGATTACGTGATAAAACTATTGTAATTTGTATGAGAGGATTGTGTAATAATCTATTGGTTTGTTTAATAGTTAAAGCGAAGGTGTTGGAGACAAGAAGAACAAAGGATGTTGTTTTTGTGATTAGTTTATTTGTGGTTTGGCCTAAGAAAGTGGAAAAAAATATTCTTTGGCTGCCAATTCAGAGAATGATCTATAGGCATTTTCGTCATTTCATATTTTGTAATCTTATGCAAGGACGAGTAAATATATATTTTGGCCTAAGAAAGTGGCAAATATCATTCTTCGCTGCTATTTAAATCAGAGAATTATCCGGAGCATTTTCATCATTTTGAATCTATTACTCTCATGCAAAGACGAGTTTGTACATTTCCGTCTATATGAAAGTGGGAAAGATTCATTGCTAATTAAATCAAGCAATGATATATAGGGTCACTTATGTTTTGTCATATTGCACCTTTTTACTCTCATGCAACCAATGATATTGACAACACTATATAAAATTTTGACGTAAAATCTACAGTTAGATTACATTAATTAGCTTTAACCATTTAGATAAATTCGTATATTGAGCATCAATTTTTCTTTTCATTCATATACAAACGGACCTCAAAGTACAAATTTAAAATTAAAAAAAAAAAGTCAAATAATTAAGATACCATTCTGCTTAAATATAGTGGTTGTGTTCTTTTATATTGTTTTCACTTTTTAAGGAGGATGAACATTGCCATGTTTTTATTTTATTTTATGTCTTTAAGGAAAGACCCTACTATCACAAGGCAAGTGTAGTCAAAGAGCCAAAGAGGTACTAATCGAATATCAGCATCTTGGAAATAAGTAATTACATGTATATATTACTGACGGTGAATTTAAGAGAACTTTTAATGATTTCACCGGTTTGATTAATAGCCTTTACACGTTATTTTTTTATTTTCATCTCGCACACATGGTATTAACATTATATATATATTTGTATATTGTCAAACTAGGTAATAATCCGTGGAAAGCTCCGTCGGTATAATTAAAATGATTATATAGACAAAAAAATATAATATAAACAAAAAATGCAGCGTATTATGAATTGTAAGCAAGGGTTTGCCATGCATTTGATATAAACTTTAAACTGAGGATCAAGTAAGAATGTAATTAGGGTAATGTATCATTGATATCTTGGGTTATATTAAAATCTGAAAGATTTACTGATTTAATATGATTTTTAAAAAATAGATACAATATATCGAAATTATTATTAGGATATGAATTTTTATTTTGAAAATTTGAATTAAATTTGATTTGTTACAAAAAAAAGAAAAAACAGAAAATTATTGAAATTATAGAAAAATGTTACGTGTCAAATAGACGTGTGACATTTTTAGATTTCATTTATTAGACTATGTAAATGTAAATTAGGCTCATATCTTGTAACCTAATATCGATCCATTACATCGTTATAGTTTCTACGATGATAACGCATCGACTTATGAGAAAATTTATCTTTAAAAAAAATGATCATAACAAAATACATAACAAGGGAAATTTCATCTTAATAGGATAGTGTGTGTATATATATACCATATACGTTTGAGGTCATGCTAAACACGACCTACAAATGAAAAATCGGGTATTTCCAACATCTAAATAAGTCAACCAAGTCATTTTTATCCATCACTCGTTAAGGTGAAGTCATGTTCCCCTCTTGATGATCCTGAAGGTCCAACTGAAAAGTGGACTCGTAGTTGACATACTTTGGATTTTAATCGTTTTGAAGTTATTGATATAAATGCTCCGGAAGGATGCTTTTTAGACCAAACATGAAAAGAAGTCAATGGAAAATCCTAAAATATAATAACATTCCTAAATGGAAACTTGTTTGTTACTCAAATGATAAAGCAAACGATAGTAAGGTATATTTGGTCAAGACGAGCCAAATTTCATTGATGGGGAGATAAACTAGTTATTGTTACTCATGAGGTAATAAAGGTCATAACTCAAGTGTAGTCCTTTGTTCGGAGCCTATTTATAAGGAAAGAGACAATTTATTGGATCTGAAACAACCCAAAATACGACCCAAAATTTTTTGTTTTAATATTACTAAAATCAAATCCTCGAATATCATATATAATAAAACCATGGAATGAGTAACTCAAATGTCATAGTAACTGTGTCAAAACAAAATTGTATCAATCATAACAACATCCGAAATAAACTCCCAGGATAAACTGAAGCTGTGGTGTGTGCGATGCCATCATACTGAGCTCTTCCCTTTGCTAGCGGAAGTACCTGAAACCAAAACTGAAACTGTAAGCACAAAACTTAGTGAGCTCCCCCAAACTAACACATACCATACAATAACACATAAACAACTATTGGGCCTTGCCCACTGTATCGGACCGAAGTCTGGAAACTGCATCGGACCGAAGTCCGGAACTAACGAGGGTCTTGCCCTCTGCATCAGACCGAAGTCCGGAAACTGCATCGGATCGAAGTCCGAAACTGACTGGGACCTTGTCCCCTGCATCGGACCGAAGCCCGGAACTAACTGCATCGGACCGAAATCTGGAAACCGACTGAGCAAACCATAGCATAGCATAAACATATCAACTAGCATAAACACATATACTGCATACTGCATCGGACCGAAGCCCGGAACACATAACACAAAGACATGCTAGAATCACAAAGACAACAAGCACACTAAATTACTGCATCGGACCGAAATTTGGAACTACTGCTAACTAGACGGACCGACATTGTGGCCGTAGACCCGTTCCTAGTGGAAAGAAAACTCACCTCGTAACGATGGTTGCCGAGATGCTAAATCTGAAACTGTCTGACCGCTGTTCTGGAACTCCCCGAATACAAATCCCATAAACACTAAATCAAATACTGATAACAAATCTCAGGGTAAAATGACTATTTACCCCTAGGCAAGTCAAAGTCAACTTCTTGTTGACCGGACTCGCCGAGTTGGGTCGTCAACTCGCCAAGTCCCTATCATCCATTCTAGTCCTCTACCCGCTTCTACTCGTCGAGTTCTTCCTCAATGCTAACATCGAGTCTAACTCCATCCAATTCGCCGAGTTGTATGAACAACTTGTCGAGTTCTCCCTCAACATATGAACACGTCCAATCTGTGACTCGCCGAGTCGTATGAACAACTCGTCGAGTCCCAAGCATGCTATTACTATACAGTCGATTCCAATCGATTTCAGTGCTTCTAAAACATATATCTGAGCTTCTAGGACTAGTTTTACATGTAAAGTTTCCAACTTTACGTGTATACACAAGGGTATGAGGCTAAAATACCTAAACTCATCAAATACTAAGCACTTAGGGTTTCGAGCAGGGCAAAGATTGCATAAAGGTGGCTATAATGAGCTCCTGGAGTTCAAGAGAGGCTAGATCTGAAGTATAACTCAATCATAAGGCTTTATTACAAAGGATTTGGGGGGTTTTGAGCTTAATATCAACAATTTGATGACAAACTAGATCTATTAGATCAATAAGCAAGATGGAGACTTTATTACCAGAAAAGATGACCACAAAGGAGTGTGTTCTGGATCTACTACTTCTTCCTTGAATTCTTCAACCTTCTCCATCTTCTACTTGCTCCAAAATACACCAAAAGCTCCTTCACAAAGCAACAATCACTCACACACTCTTTAAGGGGGCTAGGGTTTGGTAAGAAATGCTCTGAGGGTGATGGAGACGAAGTTGGGGCACAATAAGATGTTTAAATAGGGTGCAAACCCTTAAAATTAGGGCTTCATCCAGACAGACGGACTCTCCGAGTCCCGGCATATGGACTCGTCGAGTAGCCAACTCCATTTACGTGATCATCCCGTCTCTACTCAACGAGTCGGGCTACAGACTCGTCGAGTACCCCTTAAGAATTGAAAATACTTATTTAAATTACATACTAGAAAATGGGGCGTTACAACTCTCCCCCACTTATCTTAGACTTCATCCTCGAAGTCTGCTGCTGCTAAATCTGAAAATAACTCAGGATAATGCTCCCTCATTTCCCCTTCGTACTCCCACGTCCACTCTGAACCCTTTCTGTGACAACCCGAAATTTATTCCGTCATTTTTAACCCCTCCTTCCGTTAATAAGCCTCGTTTTATTAAACTGTTCGTTAACCTTTTGGACTGGTTAATTAAATTGGGACTTTTTAAATGACTTAGTAAGGGTTGAAACAAATTAGAAACACCCTCATAAATCCTTTGAAAAGTTTTAGTTTCAATGAAGTCAAAGTACGACCATTTAATCGGGTGCGACCAAAAGCCCCGTTTAACGTCAGTATCGGGTAGATTTCCACTGAGCCCCAACTCAAACCCCTATATAAGGGTGAGTGGACTCCATAGAAACCTTTCCACCCTCTCTCTACACTCTCTCTCTAGAACTTGTTTTCGAGCCAAAAACGCCCGTTTCGAGCCCCAAACTAGTAAGTAATCTATCCTAACTTGTTGTATAGCTTAGTTAACATGCGAATTCATGTTTAAGACATCAAATAGGGGCAAGATTATGTGTTTACGGCCCAAGAACACTCTTGGACCATGGACACCCTTAATTGGGGTTTTTAAGCCCCCAAACCCCTCTAAATTACCCCTAGGGCTTAGATATGACTTGTAGAATTGGATATACGAGCTTAGAACACCAAAACCTTATGATATGGAGAGTAAACATGAGTTTACGGCCGAAGAACACTCTTGGACCGTAAACCCCTATTCATAGGCCGTGAACACCTTTTAAGTTGTTAGAAATGCCCTCAAATACCTCCCATGGCCTTGGAAAATGTCTAGAAGCAACCACCATTGAAGTAAAGGCATTAAACATCAAAGAATCATTGGACATAGGAGTTTACGGCCGTAAACCCCCTAGGATTGGTCCATGGGCCGTAAACTCCCAAAAGGTGGCATAATGATGCCCTAACACCCCCATTTGACTTGGAATAATGCTTAGAACTTTATACTCTATCATTTAAGGCTTAGATCTATGAAGGAAATGACCAAGTGAGAGTTTACGGCCGTGAACTCCTTAAATGGTCCATTTGTTGCCTTAAACCCATTCATATGCCTTATATTTGGACCTAGCCTAATTCTATGAGTGAGATAAGACCATTTAGCATCCTAGAACACCCCCACCATGAGTTTACGACCGTAAACTCATGGGAGTTGGTCTTAGGGCCGTGAACTCTATAAAGAGTTTACTCTTGAAGAGTAAACTCCCTATCTAGGCCATACATACCCTTAGATGTTACCCGGGACACCCCTAACACTTAATCAAAGTGTTTTCCGCACTTTAGGATGCGTATACGTGTTTAATTAGTATTTTATTTACTAATTATATGTAAACATATGTCATCATATGTTAATAGTGTTGTATTTTGAGCATTCTAACACTCCTAAGTGTACATGCAACCCTATATACCTTGGATCTATGTTTTCTCTATTATACATGCAAATATGAACATCCAAGGTATTATCCTAATCTAGCATACAAAAACAATGAATATAACAAGATAGAATACATACCTCTTTGATGTAGAATGTTCTTAAGAAGCTTGAGTGCCTAGTGCCCCAAGTGTGACACCTCAAATGGCTCAACCAACAACAAATGCAGTTGGAATAACTTGATAGAAACTTGAACACTTCTAAAATCGGCTAGCCCTTCTATGACACATAGTGCCGATTTTTGCCAAAGAATATGATCTTATATAGTTGTTACAATTAGGGTAAACCCTAATTGTCATGGCTTTTCATTTCCTTGGATCCATGAGTTGAAATACACCATGGAGCATCCATGGAGCATCATAAGGGTTTTAGCCCAACTTGATAATCCATGGAGCATTAGCCCACTATACTAGCATGGATGATTTACACAATCAACCCATATATTTAATTAGTCTACTTTTGATCACTTAATTAATTCTAGACTAATTCTTGATCAATACTAATTAAATAATCTTATTAATATATTATAACTTATAATATATTAACAAACCTGAAGTGTTATTTCGCTCATTATAGTCTATCCAAATGCATGATGTCATGCAATCCAAATGGACCATGTCGGGTCGGGTCAAGTCTTACCAATTATAGTTATGGACTTAGATATTAATCCAACAGCCTCCCACTTGGATAAGACTAAAACTATTATTGCGTATGACTTCAAGAACCAACTGGCAATCGTAGCTCTCAAAAGCTTCCGTCGAACTCTGACCTAGCCGATGATCTCTGACCTTTGTCAATGACTTGTCCATTAGATAAGGGATCATATATTCCTCCATTCTAGATATCATATGGACTGAGACATGGATAAATCATTCTCTCTGTCCATCTGTTGTTTCCCGATTTTCGATTTACGACGACTGACTGATTGAACAAATCAAATCAGTCCTGGCTTGGCCAAACACTCACATGTGTCATCGTTAAATCATCGAGGGGCCCACATATATTGCTTTTATCCCAAAGGTAAAAGGAATGGATAAACTTCGACTCATATGGCTTGTTCTACTACTTTTTGAATCATACACAAAGACACGTTTTATAACATTGAGTTACCAATGCGGTTTCGTGCAATCAATGTATAACCAACTCATAGTAATAACTCATATCTCTAGGTTTGAAGAATATAAGATATTATCGTCTCATGATCACTCGTGATAAAATCCATGAAGTGATTCAAATGAGCGCGGGTTGATTCCAATACTCAGAACTTATGAGCACTCATGTGCGTTGTAGCACAACTTTGTCCACCAACTTGGACCTCTACAAGCCAACCCATGACAGTCTTGATTCATATCTACTTCCAACATATGACCGATTGTGGATGGTTTTGAATAACTTAGTCATTCCGGAAGAATAACCTAGTTATTATGGAAGTCAAAACATGCAAAGTAAACATAAGAATAAATGAATCAAATGTGGTATCAAACCCTATGAATATAAATAGACACCGTACTGATGACTCATTATTCATTGTTTTAGTTTTATCAACTTTATACTTGAATTAAAACACTAGGTATCCCATGCTCCAAGCATGTACACTATGTTTTCCTAAACAATAGCTTTGCCATACATCAAGTATGCACTCTATGTTTATCTATGATCCTTACTTTTGTGAAAGAAACCAATTGACCAAACTTTCAATGATTCTAATTTCAGACTCCCAAATCGAAATCTTGTTAGACTTTAAACTTAAATTCACTACCCTCTTGCAATGAATGTGTACAAAGTCACAAATACTTGTTAACAACCATTATAGGGTATTCCAATGAAGACCTGCTCCATGGACACAACGCCTTATGTTCAAAGTATGCATTGCTTTGAACATGCTTGTTGCACTAAGTTCATTCTAATCTTACACATATTGCTTCTATCAATACAGACAACTCTATTTCCCATTTTGACTACTACTTCCGAACAAAAGTTGCCTCTTTTCAGACTATGTTAATATGGCCCTTCCAAAATTCACACTATACTTCCAACAGTCGTTGAGCAACCAATCTTTGGTAAACCTTAGATTGTCCTCGACAATTTCTTAATCACTGTAGTCATATCCAATTCTAGACATTTTCCTCCTTAATGCCCCAAGGCATTTGTAAAATTCAGAAACAATAAATATTATAGCACAAGTAATCAATCTTGTACCCAAAGTAAATGGGACATGATTCATGATGTTTCACATAAAGACATGGTTCTTTACTAGTGTTTTGCCATAATAATTTTTTTTGTTTTCCGTATTCTCAAAATTTTTCTATGAAAAGGGATGCCGTAATCATAATCGAATTTTGAGAACGCAATATATAGAATTTTCTTAAGTTGAACCAATCCAACATGAAATTCATATATATATATATATATATATATATATATATATATATATATATATATATATATATATATTCTTGACAAAAGGTGATTAAAATCTCAATATAAGCTCTTTAGAATGATTATAAACTCAATCTAAGCTTTTCATAATTGAAATGAAGTATAATTTCTTCTCCCTTAATTATAGCAAAACAACTTTTTCAACCCCTGAGAACTCACGATTTGAAACTTTTGTTTTCTATAATTAACATTGCTAACTTGCAATACTTATCATAATTATCATGCTCCCACTAACATGATTATTATTAGCATAACACTTATGCTCCCACTAGCTTTGACATGTACTCAGAAATCAGCTATTGACTTTTTTACCAAAGTTCAGATTTCTGATACTAGATTGCTTTGATAAGACTTTATCAAAAACATACACCTTATCTTAGATAGCTCACAGGTTTGTCTAAACAATTTCAGAACTATCAAAAGGGATTCCGTAATCATAGTCTTAATTGTGTAGACCTTTGCTATTTCTCACCAGTCCACGTTAGTGTGCCTACTAACAACTTTGAGAATGCAAAGATTACTATCTACTTACAAATCTACTTAGTGGAAGTGTTTCCTCACCATCATTTTCATGAATCGGAGAGAAACCTTATGACACTTAGATTCTTATGGTGTATGAGTTCCTACCCATATGAATTTGTCAAAACCTTAGTCACAAGACACGGATAATGGCAAATCCAAACACATATGGACTGAACTTATGCAATTTTAACTTCTTGCCACCTGGCAGTACAGGACCTGCCATTGCTTCCAAGTTGTTATGCAACGAATTGAGAACTCTAAGGACTCGTATGCAGAGCGAACTTTAACTTGAATGGGCACAGAATATGTCAACACAATAGGTTATAAACCTCATGTCGTGTGCTAGTGATGAACCTCAGGTTTTATTGTTGATTAGTTCTTGAGACTTTCAAGACCTTTAAGACTCCCACTGTCCTCTTGACATATAAGAATCTTTTGTCACATATTCAAGGGATAGTGGGGATTCTTTATCAAGACAAACACTTCAAACAACTGGTCTAAGTTGGTCTCTGTTTTATCCAAAACATCACAACTTACCAATTTCAAATATACAAGAGTAGATAACCTTTTACTCTTACATTTGACTAGTGTTAATAAACCTTCTTTAAGATATGTCACTTAAGTTACAATCTTGGAGTATGACTCTAAGAATTGTATTGGAACAAAGTATGACTCATCTTCTTGATTTGACCACTTCAACAATTCATAGCTCCTCTTCTTAGCTATCAGAATGCACTTAGAGGATGAACTGTGATAAGGTCTCTTAATCATTAAGATGATCATATAACATGATACTAAAGTACTCTCTCATCTTTTCAGATTTGAGAAATGTTTATCCTTCTGCCTAATTTGATTCTTCTCATTCGTTCTGCCATAAATCAAAAAATTTCCAATGTATCAGAATTACACTTAAGCCTGTAAGTATAACCATATTTACTAAACTTTAGTAAATCATGAAGAATAGTCTTATCGATTATTTGCGGTGGGCTTGATAAGTGCACAATATGTGTACTCGATCCCTTAGTCCTTTACTTGACTCACACATCCATGTGAACAAGTAATCAGTCTTAATTTTCCAATGCTTGAAAGTTCTCATTGATCATACTATACTACTTGCATGATTCCAAGTTTCGGTCCAATTGAAACTTGGGTGATGAGAAATTTTCTTTATTTGTTAAATTTAGACACTACCACAAATGAAAGATTCAATTTCATATTTCTAGTGTTGCTATAAACGGAATCTTATAAGCAACAAAAATTTTCACAGAAGCCATTGTAAGGATATTTTAAAATAAATAAAATCAGAAAATTTCCTTTTATTTTAAAAACTTTGTGGAAGAACTTATCCTTACAATCCATATTAAAACTTGTTGTTATCTATTCCTAATAAATATCTCATAACTCCTAAGAAGCAGCTCAATAATCCAATCTTCAAACTATGCAACAGAAATCCATCTACACGATCAGATTCAACATATTCTTTCTTTAAGTTCCTTTACTTTTCTTTGATTCTTAAAACACCAAGATGTGACCCAGTCAAATCATGTAATAAGAATCTCTAAATAGGAACTTAATAGAGTTAGACAATGGACTTTACCTGAAGTAGAGTCGAACTTATTGACTTTAACATCCTTAGGTAAATTTGGCAGCTTCGCAAACAGTGCCCCTTCCTTTGTAAATTTTAACAAATGGACCCTTTGGTAATGGTACATGGGACTCTCATAGACTTAGCTTTTCTCTTTACCATTTGGTCTACTGAGTTGACTATGGCCGATCCCTTTCCGTTGGGAAGAGAATGCTTTTTCTAGATTTCCAGTGTCACCATTGTCAATGTCCATAAAGTTTTGGGAAGTCGATCTTCTAATCAAATTTGCTTTTCTAGCCTTCCAAATCATTGTTGATTCAGCAGTACCAAGCAAATAGATAAGATCATTAAGGGTCTTGTCATAGTCTGTTTCATAGGAGTCCCAATGGAACTCGCTATGTGACTTAGAAAGTGATTGAACATCCAACTTTCTCAAGACTTTGACACCCAACTCTCCCGGGTTGTCAATATGTGACTTCATCTCCAAGATGTGATCACACCTAGACCTTGCATTGCCAATAGGAATTGAGTGACCTAGAATTTGTGGGTTAGTGAGAATAATTCGAGGAGGTGGAGGAAGTGAAGTTCCAAGAGATTTGGTAAGATCATAGATGTCTGAACTTAGACATCTTTTGGGAGATATTCAAGTTTAGTTGATTTAAGTCCTTAATATAACACCCAATATGAAATATTAAGGCTAGGACCCTACAAACTATTTTATAAATCGGAAGAGGGATGCCGTAATCCAAGCTATCAAATATTTGAAGGTAGGTTAATGACGATTCACCAATTTCCACCATGAAAAACGAAATAATTTATTAAGTTTTTAATTGGATTTGAAACTCCTAGATCTTTGAGATTCATTGAACTTTCAATGGCATGTTTCAATATCGAGTGTGCCCTTCAGGTTTTGTGACTGGGATGCCGAGGATCACAAAACAAGGTGTGAAATAGCCATGCATATTACTTGGTACTCTTAAATGTTTATCACCCAACCGATGTGCCGGTAAACCACACTCGCTCTACCGGCCTATGATTAAACTTTAAGAAACCCTTTGCCTACCTTGTTAAATCAAGCTAGTGTGCCGGTAAACCACACACGCTCCACCAACCGACTTAATCAAAGTGCCAAGTGTAATTTCATGGGTTAGCACCTTATTCACATTTTCCTAAGTAACTAAGATTGAGAATTCTAAGTGTTTAGTTACTTAGTATTTATCATTAATACTTTTAATGAGGGGAGAACTTATAGTCTTTGTCCTACCTGTTCGGCTAACGACCCTCCACCAGTCAAGCAAGCGGTGGGTGAGAGTGGACACCCATTAAACTGCCATTTTAGAGGCAGTAACCTTATACCCCCTTATAGACCAACTTTGTGAATGAGGCCTACTAACGGTAAGACTGACTTTTACTCTTATACATATATATAAATATTATTAACTTATAATATTATAAAGTATAAGGGTTGAATTTTAACTCTTTAAAAATCTAAGGGCTTAACTTGGAATTAAAGTAATCATAAGAGAAAACTTTTTCAAATTCCAAAACTTGAGGGCAAGTTTTGATATTATTCAAAACTAATTAATTCCATAACTTATGAGTTTAAAGTAGTTTTAATTAAAAACTCTTCAAGTTCCATAACTTGAGGACAAGTTATGGAAGACTTTAAACTAATTAATAAAAAAAATAACTATTTTTTTATTGTAACTTATGGAACTAATTAAGGTTACATTTTTTTCCCTTTTTTTATTTATTTAATGAAGAGACTCTTGGACCTCCATAACTTGAGGACAAGTTATGGAGTCATAAAACCAGTTAATTAGAACTAGACTCTTCATTTTGTAACCTTTACCCACTATTATGAGTTTTATGATTCTTAAATGTGACTTTTCATATAACTTGAGGACAAGTTACAAAAACACATTTTGGAATCAACTCTTAGATTAAACTGGATTGAAATCAACTATTTCACACAACTTTTCTATTAATATAAGAACAAGATAATTCAAATCATCAATCTTCAAGAAATTTGCATTAACATACAAACTAATAAAAATCTTGAAATTATGACAATTATTTTAGAAATTGGATTAGCATGAACATTACCACATCAAAAGCAAGTTTATAAGTTCAAAAACATCTTATGGTAATGTTCCTAGTCCAATTCCAGCCAAAACAATCGAATATATGCTATCAGGGGGTTCAACTCGTCGAGTGCACGAACCAACTCGGCAAGTTGGATGCATTTTGCCTTGGACTCGGAGAGTCCATTCATGGACTCGGTGAGTCTGTTGTGTAGACAGCATCAAACTCGACATTTTCAGCTACTTTTGCAAGTATAACAAGAAAACAAGCCTAGGCTCTGATACCAGTGTTGTATTTTGAGCATTGTAACACTCCTAAGTGTACATGCAACCCTATATACCTTGGATCTATGTTTTCTCTATTATACATGAAAATATGAACATCCAAGGTATTATCCTAATCTAGCATACAAAAACAATGAATATAACAAGATAGAATACATACCTCTTTGATGTAGAATGTTCTTAAGAAGCTTGAGTGCCTAGTGCCCCAAGTGTGACACCTCAAATGGCTCAACCAAAACCAAATGCAGTTGGAATAACTTGATAGAAACTTGAACACTTCTAAAATCGGCTAGCCCTTCTATCACACATAGTGCCGATTTTTGCCAAAGAATATGATCTTATATAGTTGTTACAATTAGGGTAAACCCTAATTGTCATGGCTTTTCATTTCCTTGGATCCATGGGTTGAAATACACCATGGAGCATCCATGGAGCATCATATGGGTTTTAGCCCAACTTGATAATCCATGGAGCATTAGCCCACAATACAAGTATGGATGATTTACACAATCAACCCATATATTTAATTAGTCTACTTTTGATCACTTAATTAATTCTAGACTAATTCTTGATCAATACTAATTAAATAATCTTATTAATATATTATAACTTATAATATATTAACAAACCTGAAGTGTTATTTCGCTCATTATAGTCTATCCAAATGCATGATGTCATGCAATCCAAATGGACCATGCCGGGTCGGGTCAAGTCTTACCAATTATAGTTATGGACTTAGATATTAATCCAACAGCCTCCCACTTGGATAAGTCTAAAACTATTATTGCGTATGACTTCAAGAACCAACTGGCAATCGTAGCTCTCAAAAGCTTCCGTCGAACTCTGACCTAGCCGATGATCTCTGACCTTTGTCAATGACTTGTCCATTAGATAAGGGATCATATATTCCTCCATTCTAGATATCATATGGACTGAGACATGGATAAATCATTCTCTCTGTCCATCTGTTGTTTCCCGATTTTCGATTTACGACGACTGACTGATTGAACAAATCAAATCAGTCCTGGCTTGGCCAAACACTCACATGTGTCATCGTTAAATCATCGAGGGGCCCACATATATTGCTTTTATCCCAAAGGTAAAAGGAATGGATAAACTTCGACTCATATGGCTTGTTCTACTACTTTTTGAATCATACACAAAGACACGTTTTATAACATCGAGTTACCAATGCGGTTTCGTGCAATCAATGTATAACCAACTCATAGTAATAACTCATATCTCTAGGTTTGAAGAATATAAGATATTATCGTCTCATGATCACTCGTGATAAAATCCATGAAGTGATTCAAATGAGCGCGGGTTGATTCAAATACTCAGAACTTATGAGCACTCATGAGCATTGTAGCACAACTTTGTCCACCAACTTGGACCTCTACAAGCCAACCCATGACAGTCTTGATTCATATCTACTTCCAACATATGACCGATTGTGGATGGTTTTGAGTAACTTAGTCATCCCGGAAGAATAACCTCGTTATTATGGAAGTCAAAACATGCAAAGTAAACATAAGAATAAATGAATCAAATCTGGTATCAAACCTATGAATATAAATAGACACCATACTGATTACTCATTATTCATTGTTTTAGTTTTATCAACTTTATACTTGAATTAAAACACTAGGTATCCATGCTCCAAGCATGTACACTATGTTTTCCTAAACAATAGCTTTGCCATACATCAAGTATGCACTTTATGTTTATCTATGATCCTTACTTTTGTGAACGAAACCAATTGACCAAACTTTCAATGATTCTAATTTCACACTCCCAGATCGAAATCTTGTTAGACTTTAAACTTAAATGCACTACCCTCTTGCAATGAATGTGTACAAAGTCACAAAGACTTGTTAACAACCATTACAAGGTAATCCAATGAACAGCTGCTCCATGGACACGACGCGTTGTGTTCAAAGTATGCATTGCTTTGAACATGCTTCTTGCACTAAGTTCTTTCTAATCTTACACAGATTGCTTCTATCTATTGAGACAACTCTATTTCCCATTTGACTACTACTTCTTAACAAAAGTTGGCTCTTTTCAGACCATGTCAATATGGCCCTTCCAAAATTCACACTATACTTCCAACTGTCCTTGAGCAACCAATCTTTGGTAAACCTTAGATTGTCCTCGACAATTTCTTAATCACTTTAGTCATATCCAATTCTAGACATTTTCCTCCTTAATGCCCCAAGGCATTTGGAAAATTCAGAAAGAATAAATATTATAGCACAAGTAATCAATCTTGTACCCAAAGTAAATGGGACACGATTCATGATGTTTCACATAAAGACATGGTTCTTTACCAGTCTTTTGCCATAATAAATTTTTTTGTTTGCCATATTCTCAAAATTTTACTATGAAAAGGGATGTCGTAATCATAATCGAATTTTGAGAATGCAATATAAAGAATTTTCTTAAGTTGAACCAATCCAACATGAAATTCATATATATATATATATATATATATATATATATATATATATATATATATATATATATATTCTTGACTAAAGGTGATTAAAATCTCAATATAAGCTCTTTAGAATGATTATAAACTCAATCTAAGCTTTTCATAATTGAAATGAAGTATAATTTCCTCTCCCTTAATTATAGAAAAACAACTTTTTCAACCCCTGCAACCTCACGATTTGAAACTTTTGTTTTCTATAATTAACATTGCTAACTTGCAATACTTATCATAATTTTATCATGCTCCCACTAACATGATGATTATTTGCATAACACTTGTGTTCCCACTAGCTTTGACATGTACTCAGAAATCAGCTATTGACTTTTTTTACCAAAGTTCAGATTTCTGATACTAGATTGCTTTGATAAGACTTTATCAAAAACATACACCTTATCTTAGATAGCTACAGGTGTGTCTAAACAACTTTAGTACTAGCAAAAGGGATTCCGTAATCATAGTCTTAATTGTGTAGACCTTTGCTATTTCTCACCAGTCCACGTTAGTGTGCCTACTAACTACTTTGAGAATGCAAAGATTACTATCTACTTACAAATCTACTTAGTGGAAGTGTTTCCTCACCATTATTTTCATGAATCGGAGAGAAACCTTATAACACTTAGATTCTTATGGTGTATGAGTTCCTACCCATATGAATTTATCAAAACCTTTGTCAAAAGACACGGATAATGGCAAATCCAAACACATATGGACTGAACTTATGCAATTTTAACTTCTTGCCACCTGGCAGTACAGGGCCTGCCATTGCTTCCAAGTTGTTATGCAACCAATTAAGAACTCTAAGAACTCATATGCATAGCCAACTTTAACTGGAATGGGCACAGAATATGTCAACACGATAGGTTATAAACCTCAAGTCGTGTGCTAGTGAAGAACCTCAGGTTTTATTCTTGATTAGTTCTTGAGACTTTCAAGACCTTTAAGACTCCCACTGTCCTCTTGACATATAAGACTCTTTTGTCACATATTCAAGGGATAGTGCGGATTCTTTATCAAGACAAACACTTCACACAACTGGTCTAAGTTGATCTCTATTTTATCCAAAACATCACAACTTACCAATTTCAAATGTACAAGAGTAGATAACCTTTTACTCTTACATTTGACTAAGTTACAATCTTGGAGTATGACTCTAAGAATTGTTTTGGAACGAAGTATGACTCATCTTCTTGATTTGACCACTTCAACAATTCATAGCTCCTCTTCTTAGCTATTAGAATGCACTTAGAGGATGAACTGTGATAAGGTCTCTTAATCATTAAGATGATCATATAACATGCTACTAAAGTACTCTCCCATCTTTTCAGATTTGAGAAACTTTTATCCTTCTACCTAATTTGATTCTTCTCATTCGTTCTGCCATAAATCGAATATTTTCCAATGTATCAGAATTACACTTAAGCCTGTAAGTATAACCATATTTAATAAACTTTAGTAAATCATGACGAATAGTCTTTTCGATTATTAGCGGTGGGCTTGATCAGTGCACAAGAATGTGTACTCGATCCCTTAGTCCTTTACTTGACTCACACATCCATGTGAACAAGTAATCAGTCTTAATTTTCCAATGCATGAAAGTTCTCATTCATCATACTATACAACTTGCATGATTCCAAATTTCGGTCCAATTGAAACTTGGGTGATGAGAAATTTTCTTTATTTGGTAAATTTAGACACTACCACAAATGAAAGAATCAATTTCATATTTCCAGTCTTGCTATTAATGGAATCTTATAAGCAACAAATATTTTCATAGATGCCATTATAAGGATGTTTTAAAATAAATAAAATCAGAAATTTTCCTTTTATTTTCAAAACTTTGCGGAAGAACTTATCCTTACAATCCATATTAAACTTGTTGTTATCTATTCCTAAGAAATATCTCATAACTCCTAAGAAGCAGCTCAATAATCCAATCTTCAAACTATGCGATAGAAATCCATCTACGCGATCAGATTCAACATATTCTTTCTTTAAGTTCCTTTACTTTTCTTTGATTCTTAAAACACTAAGATGTGACCCAGTCAAATCATGTAATAAGAATCTATAAATAGAAACTTAATAGAGTTAGACAATGGACTTTACCTGAAGTAGAGTCAAACTTATTGACTTTAACATCCTTAGGTAAATTTGGCAGCTTCGCAAACACTGCCCCTTCCTTTGGCAATTTTAACAAATAGACCCTTTGGTAATGGTACATGGGACTCTCATAGACTTAGCTTTTCTCTTTACCATTTGGTCAACTGAGTTGACTATGGCCGATCCCTTTCCATTGGGAAGAGAATGCTTTTTCTAGATTTCCAGTGTCACCATTGTCAATGTCCATAAAGTTTTGGGAAGTCGATCTTCTAATCAAATTTGCTTTACTAGCATTCCAAATCATTGCTGATTCAGCAGTACCAAACAAATAGATAAGATCATTAAGGGTCTTGTCATAGTCTGTTTCATAGGAGTCCCAATGGAACTCGCTATGTGACTTAGAAAGTGATTGAACATCCAACTTTCTCAAGACTTTGACACCCAACTCTCCCGGGTTGTCAATATGTGACTTCATCTCCAAGATGTGATCACACCTAGACCTTGCATTGCCAATAGGGCTTGAGTGACCTAGAATTTGTGGGTTAGGGAGAATAATTGGAGGAGGTGGAGGAAGTGAAGTTCCAAGAGATTTGGGAAGATCATAGATGTCTGAAATTAGACATCTTTTGGGAGATATTCAAGTTTAGTTGATTTAAGTCCTTAATATAACACCTAATATGAGGGGGGGGGGGGAATACAAGTTAAAACATCCCAGTTATCATATCAATCACATGTGATTGATAACCCGCATGCACAAGGATTTATTACATTGTCAACTATTTTACCAAGTATGATACTGTAAATGGTTTTTCCAAAACGTCTTTACTTGTTCAAATCTTTTCTCAAATTGTCTCTCGCGCTGTATGTTTTACTTCAAATTCAATCACTACAGTATTTTAAACAAAGATTTTCTTCACTTATATTATTTTATCAGAAATTACATTCAAAACGTGTTTATGAAAGGTTTTCAAAGGATTTCTAAAGGTTTTCAAACTTATTTTACAAAAGAATACCAAGTCGTGATGTTCAAACTTATTTTACAAAAGAAATGAAGGTTTACATCGGTCAGTTCAGTTGTGAGTCTCTACCGTTAGTCCAACGCCTCTAATAGAATTTAGATTACGAGATGCATCTTCAAGACACGGATCTCCCCATCATCGAGTTGGTAACCAGAGTCTCCTGTTGGGAGAGCAGGCATTGTGTGTGTAGATATATACGGGATTGACACCCCCACACCCTGACTGCTAGCTACAGTCCACGGCCTACCAAGCCAAGGGGTGACAAATGTCATATTTACACCGACACTTGAGGGGCGTCAAGTACTCTAGTGTCGATCAATATGGTTACAAGTATCTCTATGTTTACCTTATAATTCATGGCCTTAAGGTAACGATAATTAACACTGTATGCTGGAGACACACTCTTAGAACTACTCTTTGTTTTAGACCCTGCTAGCTGTATCTTTCGTTTGATACTGTCTGGGGTCTGTGTTTCTTTGTTTTAGACCTTTCTAGCCGTATCGTACATTTGATACCGTCTGGGGTATGTATCTCCTTTTGTTAGACTGAGCCAGGCGTGTCATTAACTCGATACTCTCATGGAGTCTATGATTTCTTTTGCCTTAGTCAGCAGTATTTTTCTGCTGAGGCATATGTTATATTCCCTATTGTTTATTCTCCTACTTACTTAAAAATCAAATATCGTATTTTGGTAATGATAGTATTTAAGGGAAAATTTCTCTTTAAAACTTTACACTGTCGAGTCTTGGTAGAAGACTGCTTTTAATTGGAAAATATAGGATTTTCTGGAAAGAAGTCTAATACACCGTAGACTCTAAACTACTACTTTTTATAAAGTTATTTTAGATAAAATGCTTACTTACACAAATGACACTAAATACTTATGAACTCACCAACATTTATAAAAATGCTGATACTCGCTTTCAAAATAACTTGTATTCTCAGGACAGCAATAGACAGGTACATTCCAGGAGCTTTTGGTGAAGACAGTTTAGTACCAAGTTGCACCTATATTATTACCTGTATTACTTTAATGTCTCTATGAAATGTAACTTATGTAAAACTATTACTATTAATTCAATGGTTGTTGTACTTTGATTACTATACTGTATATGTTGTGATACTTGACATGACGTCATCCACTCTAGAAAGTTTCCGCCGTTCCGGTTTTGGGGTGTGACACTTTTGGTGCTGCCACTGCACCTTCACTAACTGAATCACCTTGTTCCTCAAGGTCTTCGACTTCCGATATAAGATCGCAACCGGCCTCTCGATATAATTCAGGCTACTATCAAGCTGAATATCCTCCAAGGGTACAACTGCTGACTCGTCCACCAAACACTTCCTCAATTGGGAAACATGGAAAGTGTTGTGGATCTGGCTAAGCTCTGCCGGAAAATCTAACCAATAAGCTACCCGACCCACCCGGGCCAAAACCCTCAAAGGACCAATGAACCTGGGGGCCAGCTTGCCCCTCTTGCGGAACCTGATAACACCCTTCTAGGGTGACACCTTCAAGAGGACCATATCGCCCACCTGAAACTCCAAGTCCGAACACCTCCTATCGACGTAACTCTTTTATCGACTATACGCAGTCTGCAGCCTGCTACGAACCTGCTGGATCAACTCTATGGTCTTGAGCACCACCTCGGTGCTCCCGATGACTCACTGACCGACCTCTCCCTAACAAACTGGGGTCCTACACTTCCTCCCGTAGAGCATCTCGAAAGGAGGGCGGTCAATACTAGCGTGGTAACTGTTGTTATACGAAAATTCTGCTAGTGGAAGATACGTATCCCAACTAACACCGAAGTCTAGGACACATGCCCGAAGCATGTCCTCGAGAGTCTGAATCGTCCTCTCGCTCTGCTCGTCCGTCTGAGGGTGGAAAGCGGTGCTAAAATGAAGATGAGTCCCCATCTCGTCATGAAACCGCTTCTAGAACCCGGAAGTGAACCAGACGTCTCGATCTGATACTACTAATACAGGCACTCTATGTCGTGCTACTACCTCACTCACATAAATATCGGCTATATTCTCAGCCGATATACTCTCCTGGATCGGTATGAAATGTGCACTCTTGGTCAGCCGATCCACTATGACCCAAATTGAATCAACTCCCCGTGCGGTCCTGGGAAGCTTAGTGATGAAATCCATGGTGATATCCTCCCATTTCCACACAGGAATGTCTAATGGTTGCATCTTGCCGTGGGGTCTCTGGTGCTCCGCCTTGACCTTCATACAGGTCAGGCACGTCTCTACATACCAGGCCACATCCCGCTTCATGCAGGGCCACCAATAATCGGGTCGAAGATCTCTATACATCTTCGTCGCCCTAGGATGGATAGAGAACCGGGACTTGTGGGCCTCATCGATCAACACCTGTCATACTCCTCCCCAATACGACACCTAGACTCTCCCATGATGGGTAACCAATCCTCGACTGTCATAGTCGAATGAAGCTACTCGGCCCACAGTCCTCTCACACTTCTGCCTCTCCTCCTTCAGGCCCTCGACCTGTACCTCTCTAATCTGCTCCAATAATGGAGTAATCACTGTCATCCTCAGACATATATCTCTAATCGATGTCGCCACCGCCTTGCGGCTCAGGGCGTCAGCCACAACGTTGGCCTTGCCCAGATGATAAAGGATCTCACAATCGTAGTCCTTTACCACATCTAACTATCAACGCTACCTCATGTTCAAATTTGGCTGGTCCATGAGGTACCTCAAACTCTTGTTATCTGTGTAAATGCTACAGTGGACTCCATAGTGGTAATTTCTCCAAATCTTGAGGGAAAACACCACTACCCCCAGCTCTAAATTGTGCGTCGGATTGTTAGCCTCGTGAGGCTTCAGCTGTGTAGAGGCATAAGTTATCACATGCCTTTACTGCATCAACACTGATCCTATCCCTGTGATCGAAGCATCACCAGTAGACTACAAAGTCATCCACTCCTTTTGGCATGGTAAGAATCGGTGCCTCGCACAATCGCTGTCTGAGGGTCTCAAATGCTGCCTGCTGCTCAGGCCCCCAGCAAAACTCCACTGACTTCCTAGTCAATCGGGTAAGTGGAACAACTATCTTGGAGAAATCCTGAATGAAGCTCCTGTAGTACCCTGCCAACCCTAGGAAGCTCTGAATCTCATATGGAGACCTCGGGACCTCCCACTGCATCATGGCCTCTATCTTGGCCGGATCTACCAATATCCCCTTCTGGTTGACGAGGTGTCCAAGGAACTGCACCTCGCGCAACTAGAACTCGCACTTGGAGAACGTCGCAAAAAGTCTCTCCCTCCTCAAAGTCTCTAAGACCTCCCTCAGGTGCTCCCCATGCTGCTCCTGAGTCTTGGAATAAATCAAGATATCGTCAATGAACACTATCACATACCGATCCAACATCGACCTGCATACGCGGTTCATGAGATCTATAAATGCGGCAGGAGCATTGGTGAGCCCAAACGACAACACTGTAAACTCATAATGACGATAACGGGTCCTAAAAGTTGTCTTCTGAACATCCTCACCTCTGACCCGCATCTGATGATAACTGGAGCGCAGATCAATCTTGGAAAACCAAGATGCTCCATGAAGCTGATCAAACAAATCATCTATCCTCGGGAGTGGGTAATGGTTCTTCACCGTTACCTT
Source organism: Lactuca sativa (assembly GCF_002870075.4). NCBI lineage: Eukaryota > Viridiplantae > Streptophyta > Magnoliopsida > Asterales > Asteraceae > Lactuca > Lactuca sativa. The sequence continues at coordinate 174,507,273 of NC_056625.2, read as the reverse complement.
TTTCAACTCCCGGTAATCTATACACATATGGTGCGACCCATCATTCTTCTTCACAAACAGGATCGGGGCTCCCCATTGTGAACTGCTCGGTCTGATGAAACCCTTGTCTAGAAGCTCCTGCAGCTGCGTAGACAACTCCTGCATCTCTGGAGGAGCCAACCGATACGGCGTCTTGGCTATAGGAGTCGCACCCGGAACCAGGTCAATCCGAAACTCAACCTGTCTCTCTGGTGGTATCCCAGGAAAATCCTCCGGGAATCCGGGAAGTCTTGCACTATCGGTACATCGTCGACTGTCGCCTTTCTCTTTTCCTGGACATCCAAAACATAGGCGACGAACCCTATGCAACCCTGCTGAAAGTAGCGCCTCACTCTCGCTGTTGAGAAAAGAATCAGTCCGCGTTGTGGCCTGTCGCCCTGAATCACTAACTCTCCCCTACTGGGGGGTGCGGACCCTCACTAGTTGTAGCTCACAATCAATCACTGCCCCATTGGGGCTCAACCAATCCATACCCACTATGACCTTATTCCCACGCAGGGGAATAGGAACCAAATCCACTGAAAACTGCTCATCAAATAACTGCAGTGAACAAGCCCTATGTACTCTCGTGACTCTGACGGTCTTGTCATCAGCTATCTCAACCTCAAATGGACAATCCAGCTCCCTCGGAGCTCTGCTGAACCTCTTGCTAAGCGCAAGTGAAAAAAATGATCGGATAGCCCCCGAATCAAATAATATTGTGGCTGATATGCCGTTTACTAAGAACGACCCTATATAAAAACATATAACCATAAGAGACAATCAACATTAATAAAGAGATGAAGGGAAGATACATACCCGTCACCACATCAGGAGTCGCTCGCGCCTCCTCTGCTGTCTTCTGAAAAGCTCTACTCTTCGCCACTGGAGCCTCATTTCGGCCCTGACGGCCGTCTGTAATCCTTAATGTTGCAGGGGCAGGTGCTGCCACCTTCCCTGCTGCTGTTCGCAAACTCAGATACTGGGACTTGTTATGTCCCCTCTGATTGCAATGGAAGCAAATCAGATCAGATACCGCGGTAACAGTGGGAGTAGCTGTACAATCTCTGCTCATATGCCCGGTCCGGCCGTACTTGTAGCAACCGGGACTCCCTGCCTTGCACGCCCCATCGTGCAATCTCCCACACTTGCCGCACCGACCGTGGCTCTGCTGACCTCTAGATCTGTGATCTGATACCGTGGGCTTTTTGCCCGAACTCCCTGTGCCAGATATCGCCTCTGGCTTCCTCTTCTTCTCCATCTCTGAATCAATCTCTCTTTCGCGAGCCCTAGCAATCATGTCATCCAGCGTCTTACAGCTGGACCAGCTCACAAACTGGCGGATATCTGTGACAACCCAAATTTATTGTCATTACATAATCCCCTTTTCACTAACGGAATTCGTCGTTATGTATTAATTTCCGTAATGTTTGGAGTCGTCAATAAATAAATATCTATTTATTTATATTTCTTGAAGTTATCATTTTAAAATAAGTAAATATAAGTTGTAAGTGTTAACCCCATTTAACTAAATAAAGTTATATTACTTTTCAACCACTTCACCCGGGTAAAAAGTTTAACCCCGTTAAACTTTAGCATCGGGTAGCCGTGTACCGGGTGCAATACCCAAGGCATTTATAAAGGAAATGGACACCACTTTGAACACTTTTTACCACTCATTCACTCTCTCTCACTACTTTCTCTCTCTAGACCCGAACCCGACTCCAAAACCGCGAATTCCGGCTTCCAAACGTAAGATTTTCTTCCCTAACTTGTTCTAATCATACATCAAAGTGTTTATATCTAGGAAATCATAAGAATGAGGGGCAAACAAGGAGTTTACGGCCTAAGAAGCTCCTTAGGCCGTAAACACCCAAAACTTGGCCAAAAGTCCCATTTTTCCTTCCCTTAGGGTTGTATATTAATTAAGGAAATTACCTAGATGAGTTTGGACATCAAAACATAAGTTTTTAAAGCCTAAAAGAGGGTTTATGGCCCAAGCTTGTGCATAGGCCGTAAACTCCCAAATTTCCATGTTAAATGCCCCAAAAACTCATCTAAGGCATGCTAGAATTTAGTTATGATCATAGGAAATGCTTAGGGCCATAAAGCAACACATTTTGAGGGACAAAATGGAGTTTACACCCCAAGCACAAGCTAGGACCGTAAACTCCCCCAAACATAACCAAATGAAGGTTTTAAACCCCCAAATTGGTCCTAAACATTCACTAGAAAAATAGGGAATCGATTTAAGGCCTTAACATCCATTTTTGGAGGAAAACAAGAGTTTACGGCCAAGCCTAGGGGCTTCCGGCTGTAAACTCCCAAGGAGTGGCCTTTGGGCCGTAAACTCCAAGGGAGTAAACTCTTGGACTCCCCCGTAACCCCTATTTGGCCTTGTACAATTCCCGGGAACCCCTTCTAAGCCCTAAGACCCCGAATCAATGCTAGAATATCTAAATATTTTAAAGAAAAGCACAAAATGATTAGTTTCTTGTAAAATACATATTTCATATGATATTAGGGTCTTAAAAGGTGCACAAGTCCTTATTTGGTACCAAACGCTCAACCGACACTTTCACCCGATTTACCCTATTTACTCAGTTTCAAGTGAGTTCAAACCCCTTTAATGAAGCTTTCAAATGTTTTATATGTTTTAGGGTGGGGGGGGGGGGAATACAAGTCAATTATACATGTTTATGGAAATTAATCACATGTGATTCACTATCCGTAGTTCAAATCACATGTGATTTACCACTATGTTTTATAAAAGGATGTTCGTTTTCAAAACTATTTTGGATAAATAAACAATTTTTTAAATGTTCCCTTTTGACAAGATTTTTATTAAATAAATTTTTCTTACAAAATGTAACCACACTAATATATTTATATAAGTAAGACTTGAAGGACTTAGGATCGATAGCTCGCCTTATTTCCTGTTCTTGTTTGATTATGGGCTTTGGGTAGTTGTTATCCGTCCGACTGTCATTGATTTCTTAGTTATATATCATGTATATTAGTGTTGGATACGAGTATTTTCATTTCACTCGATGCTTAAACCACTACATTGACAAGAACCATACACGCTAAGTTAACTATAATAGGTATAGTTAAGGCCACTACTACTCGCTATAGCTACTACTCTACACACTATTACGAGACTATACACTAATAAGAGAACACACTACGAGCTATACAAAAGACTACTACACTATAATACAAGAGAAAGTACTAATCCGAAGATAACACACTAACTCACTATGAGATACTCTATTCGCTACACACTACGCCCAGAGTTTTCCGACAGGAGAACGACGCTACATGTATAGATCTATACGGGGCAGACACTATTACATCCCGACTGTTAGTTTCAGTCCGAGCCGTGCAGGGCCAGGGATGCCGCTACTTCACTACACTATGCATGACCGGGAAGGTCATGGGGTCCTCTATTATTCACACTATCTGTAGCATACAAGGAATACACTATATCCACACTAAAATACTAAACTAAAGGCTAAGTTAACATCCCGAAGTAAATAAGTATCTAACACTAAAGGAAGTTTGCACCTCTATTACTGACTACAGGAATTAACCTATTTTAATACCTTACTTATTGGAGATTCACTAATATACTTTTACACTAAACGGTTTTCAAAGATGAAAATTACATGTTTTCTTAAAGGTTTTCACTTACAATGAACTTTCTGGAAAATATAGGATTTTCTAGGGTTTTCTACTACTTATGAATGTAAATTGCAGCTTTTCATACTATCAGTTCTAATGCCTTTTATACAAAGCTCACACTAAACTCTAATGAACACACCAGCTTTATGCTGATACTCGTTTTCAAAATAACTTGTATCCTCAGGTCAAAGATAGACAGGTACAGGTGCAGCATTTTGGAGAAGGTGGAGCATACGAGATCCATCTCTTATTTTTGTATTACTTTTGGTGTTTGTTGAACATTACAAAACACACTTATAATTAAACTCACTATGTAATGCAATGGTTGTATGTTTCTTGTTTTTACTATTATGCAATTGTGATGATACTGTACATGACGTCCTCCACCCCGAAACGTATTCCGCCATTATCGGTTTTGGGGTGTGACAGATTGGTATCAGAGCATTGTTTATAGTGAATCAAGTATATCAACCTATAAAGGATGTACGAACTATAAACACTTCGGGACTAAAACACTCTGACCAAGAATATATACTGTTAAGTATCTAAAAGATTTAACTAAGTATATATATACACGCATCATTATAAAACACAGAAGTCAGTATCACACTAGAACAGAACAAAAGTATTAAGATTGTTGGACAGCACAGTTGGATTTAAAGACATATAGTCACATTTAGGGGGATGTAGCCTGATCAACTACGTTTTCCTGGGAGTGACTAGCATGTGCCTAAGCTTAGTTGTGGTGTTGCAACAAGTCTAAAACTTACAAACACTAACACAATAACGTTACCCTAAGAATACTATAGGAGTATTCTGTATCTCTAAAACATACATATGTGATAACAAAAAAGGGTCGTTACTGGTAGGACAATAGTTGCTAAGTGGATACACCACGGTTACATGTGACTAGGGCATTATAGACTCAGAATCTGTAGCCTTTGCTTTATTTCCTGTTCTTGTTTGATTGGGGATTTGGAGTTAGGGTTACTTATTCGAAGGACTATCTTGCTTCGGTTGCATGTAACGAGTATGCGCTACGCAAGTATTGGGTCGACTAGTAACGATTCATCTTAAAAGTATCTTAGAGTAGTACGTCTATTAACCTTTCTATCCCCCTTTCTCGCATAGATAGCATGGTTGGCTTCCACCATCCCGACGACCCGTACTATCCAAACCAGGGCAATGGAGGATCGCTCGATGAGGAGTTAGATGATGAACACCCAATCCCTTTGGATGCTCATAATGCTGAAGGCTTCTCGGATAGCTCCAGCTCCGAACTAGAAGTTAACAACCAACCTCCTGAAGCTCCGAACCCCAACCCCCGTCCGGCATTTTAGGGTCCCACTCCTATGTGGGCCATATCCTTGCACTGATGGAGCGAAGAACAGGGCCAGCCCTTGCCTTACAATGGAGACCGAAGCTTCTACAACATAAGCGAAAGAGGATCAGCGGATTGGGTTCTGGCCATCATGATCCAAAGGATTGCTAGGAATGTCGAGCAGGGTCAAGCTGCTATTGGTCGAGTTGTAGAAGTGGATGCCAACTCGAATCTCAACACGGTTCGCATCTGCCAACTCGAAGAAGCCATGGACAGGACAAGGAGGAGCAACGAGGCTCTGCAGCATCAACTGGCTGCATCCCGAGCCGAAGTTAGGGAACTCCGAGCACGCCAAAGGACTCATGATTGACACCTTCAAGAAGTTATGCGTCAGCTAGCGGATCTGAGGATTCGCCCAACAAGTAACCGTCGCCAGTAGAAGACGTCTAGTTACCTCACTCTTTGTTTAAAGGACTAGCCTTTCCTCTCTGTGTTCCGTAGATCTCTTGTCTGTAAACATTCCTAGCTTAAAAATACTCTAACTAGACCTCTAAACTGCCAACATTTTCTTTATGGTTCGATGTAATACCTACTGTTAGGTCAACTTTCATGAACTTGTGTTACATCATTAATACCAGTATATTGGCAGTTGATTACTCTGTTGCTATGAATCTCATTCTGATCTTGGGTTATGTTGATTTAACCCATGAAACACTCTATTCACATTTGCACTAGACTCTTACTATTGCTATCATTTCTATGATCTTCCAGTGAAAGATGCCTCCACGAAAGTGTCCAAGCAGAGGAAGACCAGCAACTCAAACCCCTCCTCCGCCACCTCCTCCTTCGTAGTTTGATCCAGTGCTGTTCCAAATAGCTGTGACCATGGCTGTGACAGCAGCCATGGCCCAAATGAACTCCGGAGACGCAAGCGGTGGTAACTCCAAGTTTGGTGAAGTCCATCAACGAGTGCATGGATGCAATTATAAGGACTTCATGAACTGTAAACCTACCTTGTTCGATGGTACCGGAGGAATTCTAGCGTTATCCCAATGGCTCGAAAGAACCGAAGCTGTGTTTGAAATGTGCTCTTTCCCCGAAGAGAGCAAAATCAAGTTCGCTACTGCCACCCTTACCAACAGGGCCCTGACATGGTGGAACGGCCATGTCAGTGCACTCTCCTTGGTTTCAGCCAATGCCATGGGCTGGGACACTTTAAAGGATCTTATGAGGAAGGAATACCGCCCTAGGGGCGAAATCCAGAAACTTGAGGAGGAACTCTGGAACCTCAAGATGGTGGGGACCGACATAATAGCGTACACGACCAGGTTTTGCGACTTGGCGGGTATGTGTCCCAATATGATCCCGTTAGAGAGCAAGAAGATTGAATGGTACATCTGGGGTTTAGTGCCCCCATATCGAGGAAATGTTCTAGCCTCACGCCCTACCACCTTCGACAGCGCCAAGGAATTGGCCCAGAGTCTGATCAACCATGAAGTCTCTTCCACTCCAGCAACAGCGACCCCCACTACCACTGCACCACCAGATCCATCTGACAGAAAGAGGAAGCGTATGGATAAGAAGAAAGGCAAGAAAACTCAAACCTCCTCCAAGGACCAACAAATTGTGGCGGTCCATGCTGCCACCACTCAAGCTGCACCTACCCCGCCAAAAGCTTATAGTGGGAATCTGCCCAAATGTCCCAAATGTCCTTTCCACCACCACGGCCCCTGCCGTGAATTGCAGTGCTCTAACTGCGGCCGGAAAGGCCATATTGTCCGATTTTGCAAGGCCCCTCCCAAACCTATCTCGCAAGTTCCCGGTTCGGGAGTGACCCCGACGTGTTATGGCTGCGGTGAAGCCGGTCATTTTAAGAAGAACTGTCCGAAGGCTACAAATGCTGGGGGAACTGGAAGGTTACTCACTATCGGTCACAATGAAGCGGTAGTGGATCCCACAGTGGTCACGGGTACGTTTGTTCTCAACAACTCTTACGCCTGTGTCTTATTCGATAGTGGTGCAGAAAGAAGATTCATAAATTGAAACTTTAAACACTTACTCAAACAAACTCCCCAACCACTAAAAGAAACATTTGTCGTAGAAATGACTAACGGGAAGACTGAAAGCTCTAACGAAATCTACATAGGTTATACCCTCACGTTAGACGATCACCCATTTCCAATCGATCTTATACCAGTCTCAATCAAAAATTTCGATGTCATTGTTGGTATGGACTGGTTGAGTCTTCATCGTGCCGATATCCTATGCTCCAACAAAGCCATTCGCCTGAATCTTCCAAATCACGAAACCCTATTGATCTATGGAGATAAACCCGGTATGAGCCTTCGTATCATCTCCAGTATCCTGGCTCAGAAATACTTGCGCAAGGAATGTCGCGCCTTTCTTGCTCACGTTGTCGACACTAGCCAGAAATTGAAAGATCCAAAGGACATTCCCGTTGTATGCGAATTCCCTGATGTTTTCCCAGAGGATCCAAAGAAGCTCCTTAGGCCGTAAACACCCAAAACTTGGCCAAAAGTCCCATTTTTCCTTCCCTTAGGCTTGTAAATTTATTAAGGAAATTACCTAGATGAGTTTGGACATCAAAACATAAGTTTTTAAAGCCTAAAAGAGGGTTTACGGCCCAAGCTTGTGCTTAGGCCGTAAACTCCCAAATTTCCATGTTAAATGCCCCAAAAACTCATCTAAGGCATGCTAGAATTTAGTTAAGATCATAGGAAATGCTTAGGGCCATAAAGCAACACATTTTGAGGGACACAATGGAGTTTATGGCCCAAGCACAATCTAGGACCGTAAACTCCCCCAAACATAACCAAATGAACGTTTTAAACCCCTAAATTGGTCCTAGACATTCACTAGAAAAATAGGGAATCGATTTAAGGCCTTAACATCCATTTTTAGAGGAAAACAAGAGTTTACGGCCAAGCCTATGGGCTTCCGGCCGTAAACTCCCAAGGAGTGGCCTTTGGGCTGTAAACCCCAAGGGAGTAAACTCTTGGACTCCCCCGTAACCCCTATTTGGCCTTGTACAATTCCCGGGAACCCCTTCTAAGCCCTAAGACCCCGAATCAATGCTAGAATATCTAAATATTTTAAAGAAAATCACAAAATGATTAATTTCTTGTAAAATACATATTTCATATGATATTAGGGTCTTAAAAGGTGCACAAGTCCTTATTTGGTACCAAACGCTCAACCGACACTTTCACCCGATTTACCCGATTTACTCGGTTTCAGGTGAGTTCATACCCCTTTAATGAACCTTTCAAATGTTTTTATATGTTTTAGGGGGGGAATACATGTCAATTATACATGTTTATGGAAATTAATCACATGTGATTCACTATCCGTAGTTCAATTCACATGTGATTTACCACTATGTTTTATAAAAGGATTTTCGTTTTCAAAACTATTTTGGATAAATAAACAATTTTCTAAATGTTCCCTTTTGAGAAGATTTTTATTAAATAAATTTTTCTTACAAAATGTAACCACACTAACATATTTATATAAGTAAGACTTGAAGGACTTAGGACCGATAACTCGTCTTATTTCCTGTTCTTGTTTAATTGTGGGCTTAGGGTAGTGGTTATCCGTCCGACTGTCGTTGATTTCTTAGTTATATATCATGTATATTAGTTTTGGATACGAGTATTTTCATTTCACCCGATGCTTAATCCACTAAATTGACAAGAACCATACACACTAAGTTAACTATAATAGGTATAGTTAAGGCCACTACTACTCGCTATAGTTACTACTCTACACACTATAATACACACTATTACGGGACTATACACTAATAAGAGAACACACTACATGCTATACAAAAGACTACTACACTATAATACAAGAGAAAGTACTAATCCGAAGATAACACACTAACTCACTATGAGATACTTTATTCGCTACACACTACGCCCAGAGTTTTCCGACAGGAGAACAATGCTACATGTATAGATCTATACGGGGCAGACACTATTACATCCCGAATGTTAATTTCAGTCCGAGCCGTGCAGGCCCAGGGATGCCGCTACTTCACTACACTGTGCATGACCGGGAAGGTCATGGGGTCCTCTATTATTCACACTATCGGTAGCATACAAGGAATACACTATATCCACACTAAAATACTAAACTAACGGCTAATTTAACATCCCGAAGTAAATAAGTATCTAACACTAAAGGAAGTTTGCACCTCTATTACTGACTATAGGCATTAACTTATTTTAATACCTTACTTATCGGAGATTCACTAATATACTTTTACACTAAACGGTTTTCAAAGATGAAAATTACATGTTTTCTTTAAGGTTTTCACTTACAATGTATTTTTGGAAAATATAGGATTTTCTAGGGTTTTCTACTACTTATGAATGTAAATTGCAGCTTTTCATACTATCAGTTCTAATGCCTTTTATACAAAACTCACACTAAACTCTTATGAACTCACCAGCTTTATGCTGATACTCGTTTTCAAAATAACTTGTATCCTCAGGTCAAAGATAGACAGGTATAGGTGCAACATTTTGGAGAAGGTGGAGCATACAAGATCCATCTCTTATTTTTGTATTACTTTTGGTGTTTGTTGAACATTACAAAACACACTTGTAATTAAACTCACTATGTAATGCAATGGTTGTATGTTTCTTGTTTTTGCTATTATGCAATTGTGATGATACTGTACATGACGTCCTCAACCCCGAAACGTATTCTGCCGTTATCGGTTTTGGGGTGTGACAATATCACTCCGCAACATCTCATGATAACGGGCCTTCTTCATTTCCTCATCAGCTGCGTACTGAGGAACGAAAAGAGCCCTCTCCCTGAACTTGGTGGTAATCTCCTCCACTGTCTCTGCAGTCTGAGTGAGATCCTGAAACTCCCTGGCTAACTGCTACACCTCGATAACCGGTGCAAACGCGGCTCTGAACCTGGTAGTAAAATCGGCCCAAGTCATAGCATCATGTGCTATGTCATCCCTGATGACATGCCCAACCTCCTCCCACCAATCTTGTGCCCTGTCCTTCAAAACACCGGATGATAATCTGACCTTGTCCCCCTCGGGAAATCTGCTGGTGCGGAATGTGTTGGCGACATCTGCCAACCACCTAGTACTCGCTATGGGGTCCCGCGCCCGATGATATTCTGGAGCTCCACAAGCCCGAAACTCCCTGGAGGTGAGTGTGTGCGACCCCAACAAGGCTGCCACCTCAACACGGAAAGTGCTCAGCCTCTCTTCCATCAGCTCTAGAATACTCTCCTTGATCGAACCGAATATCACAGGAGTCTGCTCAAGTATGATGCGAGTAATCTCTTAAGAGAGAAACTCCCTAGTCTGATCATCCAAATGCTCAGCTCCCGAGCCTGGTCCTGATCCCTCACTGGCACCTGAACTGCCGACTGCTAGTCTAGGGCGTAAAACCACCATTCTGAAACATATAACGACAACGTCAGAAATACTGATATATCTCGAGGGATCACTATTACTACAAGTTTCCTGGTCTCGTCTTGGACTTCCTTGATTCAAGTACATATCCTCTGCTTTTAGTAGTATGGGCCCCTACTACTTTCCACATCTATCTGTACCTTCCCCAAGAACTGCCTCGACTCCACCAAGTCCCTTCTACTACTACTGTTAATCCCATGCTAATCTCATCGTAGGCTAGCCCTAGGGTGATCACCAACCCACTCTCTGCCATCAGTTGCATAAAAAACCCCCCACTTTCTTTCCCTAAATAGCTCGCAAATACTATTACATATCACTCAGACAAGATAATTCTTCGAATGAGGGATCCTACCCTATAACGGTTGGACTCAAACAAGAGCTGCAAAATAGAGCTAGACCTAACCTTCTGAAATTATTTAGTCCTTGCAATATGTAACTTAACATATTCGTTTACTAGTTAGTGAAAGACAACTAGGAATCCTAAAAGCACAAAGCAAGCAGCATTTGGGCATTGAGTACATAATCATGCATATACCAATCTAGCGGTCATTCTGACTAATCTGCACTAGCATACAATGCTAAGCTCATACTATCACCCATAACCTAACCAGGCTATCCTACGGTTGTCTACTGAATACTAGCATCCAATTCTCATAAAGCTGAAGCACATATAGCAGGCACATAAGGCATCCTCCTAGATCCTTAGTCCTATTCTAGCACGCTATTCTAATGAAACTGAAACTGATAATCATAACATAAGCTTTTATGGGTAATTTGGGAGTACTTACTTGAGCTCGGCTGATCGCATGCACCACTCCCCTTTTTAAGAAAACTCTTTTTCTTTCCAACATCTAAATTATTCAACCAAGTCATTTTTATCCATCACTCGTTAAGGTGAAGTCAGGTGCCCCTCTTGAGGATCCTGGAGGTCCAACTGAAAAAAGGACTCGTAGTTCACATACTTTGGATAATAATTTTGAAGTTATTGATATAGATGCTCTGGAAGGATGCTTTTTAGACCAAACATGAAAAGAAGTCAATGTAAAATCCTAAAATATAATAACATTCCTAAATGGAAACTTGTTTGTTACTCAAATGATAAAGCAAACGATAGTAAGGCATATTTGGTCAGGACGAGCCAAATTTCATTGATGGGGAGATAAACTAGTTATTGTTACTCATGAGGTAATAAAGGTCATAACTCAAGTGTAGTCCTTTGTTCGGAGCCTATTTATAAGGAAAGAGACAATTTATTGGATCTGAAACAACCCAAAATACGACCCAAATTTTTTTGTTTTAATATTACTAACATCAAATCTTTGAATCTCATATATAATAAAACCATGGAATGCGTTACTCAAATGTCATAGTAACTGTGTCAAAAGAAAACTGTATCAATCATAACAACATCCCAAATAAACTCCCAGGATAAACTGAAGCTGTGGTGTGTGTGAAGCCATCATCCCGAGCTCTTCCCTTTGCTAGCGGAAGTACCTGAAACCAAAACTGAAAATGTAAGCACGACGCTTAGTGAGCTCCCCCAAACTACCACATACCATAAAATAGCACATAAAAAACTATTGGGCCTTGCCCACTGCATCGAACCAAAGTCCAAAAACTGCATCAGACCAAAGTCCGGAAACTGCATCTGACCAAAGTCCGGAACTAACCAGGGCCTTGCCCTCTGCATTGGACCGAAGTTCGGAAACTGCATCAAACCGAAGTCCGAAACTGACTGGGACCTTGTCCCTTGCATCGGACCGAAGTCTGGAACTAACTGCATCAGACCGAAATCCGGAAACTAACTAAGCATACTATAGCATTGCATAAAAATAACATCTAGCATAAACACATCTACTGCATACTGCATCGGACCGAAGCCCAGAACACATAACATAAAGACATGCTTGAATCACAAAGACATCAAGCACACTGAACTACTACATCGGACTGAAATCCGGGACTACTGCAAACTAGGCGGGCCAGCATTGTGGTCGTATACCCATTCCTACTGGAAGGAAAACTCACCTCGTAACGTTGGCTGCCGAGATGCTAAATCTAAAACTGTCTGACCGCTGTTCCGAAACTCCCCGACTACAAATCCCATAAACACTAAATCAAATACTGGTAACAAATCACAGGGTAAAATGACTATTTACCCCTGGGCAAGTCAAAGTCAACTTCCTGGTCAAAGTCAGCTTCCTGTTAACCGGACTCACCGAGTTGGGCCGTCAACTCTCAGAGTCCCTATCATCCATTCTAGTCCTCTACCCGCTTCTACTCGTCGAGTTTGGCAAAGACTCGACGAGTTCTTCTTCGATTCTAACTTCATCCGACTCGCCGAGTTGTATGAACAACTCGTCGAGCTCTCCCTCAACATATGAACTCGTCCAGTCTATGACTCACCGAGTTGTTTGAACAACTCGTCGAGTCTAAAGAACAACTCGCCGAGTTGAAGAACAACTCATCGAGTCCCAAGCATGCGATTACTATACAGTCGATTCCAATCAATTTCAGTGCTTCCAAAACATAGATCTGAGCTTCTAGGACAGGTTTTACATGTAAAGTTTCCAACTTTACGTGCAAGCACAAGGGTATGAGGCTAAAATACCCAAACTCATCAAATACTAAGCACTTGGCGTTTGGAACAGGGCCAAGATTGCATAAAGGTGGCTATAATGAGCTCCTGGAGTTCAAGAGAGGGTAGATCTGAAGTATAACTCGATCATAAGGCTTTATTACAAAGGATTTGGGGGTTTTCAGCTTAATATCAACAATTTGGGGACAAACTAGATCTATTAGATCAATAAGCAAGATGGAGACTTTATTACCAGAAAAGATGACCACAAAGGAGTGTGTTCTGGTCTACTACTTCTTCCTTGAATTCTCCAACCTTCTCCTTCTTCTACTTGCTCCAAAATGCACCAAAAGCTCCTTCACAAAGCAACAATCACTCACACACTCTTTAAGGGGGCTAGGGTTTGGTAAGAAATGCTCTGAGGGTGATGTAGGCGAAGTTGGGGGACAATAAGATGTTTAAATAGGGTGCAAACCCTTAAAATTAGGGCTTCACCCAGACAGGCGGACTCGCCGAGTCCCGGCATATGGACTCGTCAAGTAGCCAACTCCACTTGCATGATCATCCAGTCTCTACTCGATGAGTCGGACTACAGACTTGTCGAGTACCCCTTAAGAATTGAAAATACTTATTTAAATTATATACCAGAAAATGGGGCGTTACAGGATCCCAACATAACAACTTATTTTTTTGGAGAATTTTCTTACTCCAATTGTTGGTGCTTGCTTCTCGAATATACAATATCTATAGAGCATTCAATTGATGACTGCCATTTGAGCTCAAATTATTCACAAACAATCTATTGGATCCCAAGCGGTTAAATTTATGAACCTTTTAAATTTATGAGGCGTGACATCAAAACGTTATATGATGTTGTTGGAACCTGAAAGTGAACCTTTAGCAATCCTAAATCCTTTTGTTAATTCCGAAGTCAGTTGTAGTTCCAAAGTGAAGCCTGCTTCGGAATCTGTTTGTGTACGGACCTGATGTTAAGATTGGTGACGTGAAGAAAGAAAGTGAAGGCATTCCGAAATGAACTTTGTTTGATGTTTCGGAATCTGTATTTCGTTTTTATGCATTAAATGTATTTGTCTTTTGTTTGATTTAACTAGTCATAGGACTTAGTCTTTGTGTCAAATCGAATATTCAGAGTGTTAGATGTAACTCTTTTATCCAGTCCTATGTATGTAATCGATTAGTACGATGTACTTCATTCTCCTATTTATAGGAGCATTCAATGTTAAATCAATTGACGAATTGTTCAAACTTTTTAAGAATATTTCATTTACTTCAACTTCTTGTTCTTTACAACATTCTCTTTGCTCTTCATTTATTAACTTTACTTTGATCTTAATTCTCATTCTTCATTTATGGCTTGAATATCTATTTAATATTCTAACTCAGACTTGACTGGTCTATCCAGACTTGACTCGAACATTCATTAGTAAGCAGACATTTATCTTAAGTATTAACTCAAGGTTTGAGTTTTCAAACCTTGTCCCTGCGCATCAGATCGATTTGTTCTCTCAATTGGTATCAGAGCATGAGTGGTTGTCCTTTGAACCCATAAGATTATATTATATTTGGTTTGAAACCACCTTGGTATTTCAACCATTTCTGTGTTAAGGATAAAAGTTCTTCTATATACCACTTTTGCTTGAAGATATCCTAACTTCAATGGTTGCTTCTAATACTCAACAAATGATTTCAATGCAAATCACAAATAGCGTGGGTGGCCCTACACGTGACCCACTTCTAGTTGTAGATGAATATTATCACTAGAAAGTTAGAATGGAAAGATTTTTATTGGCTAAAGACAAAGGTGAAGCTATTTGGAGATCCATTAAAGAAGGCCCTCATGTTCCTGTAAGAACAGTTGCAAGAGATGTTGCTACTCAGCTTATGGGTCAAGATGAGACTCGTCCAGCTCCTCTAACAGTTGATGATATTGAGAAGCTGCATGATGATCAAGTTGCCTTCTCAGAAATGGTGTTTGGTGTTCCTCCTTCACTCTTTGAACACATTAAATTGTGTAAATCAGCAAAAGAAATTTGGGACACTCTCCAAGATCTGATAGAAGGTTTGGAAAACATGAAAGACAAGTCTCACCTCGATTGTCAATGATTTTGAAACCTTCACTACCACTCCTGGTGAATCGGTCGCCTCTGCCTCTAACCGTTATCGAATCATAGTCAACAACATGACTGCTCGTGGGATTGTCCGAAATCCCATGGAGTACAATCTCAAGTTCATTAACAGCCTCGGTAAAGGATGGGGAAATGTGAAATCTTGTCTCCAAAGTAATGGCTCCTTGAAAAAGTTAAAGCTTTATCAACTTTTTGATGAACTTCAAGGAAACGAATCTAATGTTGCTCAGACCATAAGGGAACTCTTCGGAGGTGCTATTGCTCTTGTTAGTTCCGTTGAACCAACCATTCCGAACACATCCACCTTGGATCCTTTCAAACCCATTGTTCTATTTGTTCAATCCTCTTTACCTGTCTTACCCATACAAAACTATACCGTTGATGATTCCGAAGCCATAGATTCAGAGCAATTATTCCAAAAGGAGTTTGCTCTACTCTCCATGAAATACAAACGTCCTTTTAATCCATCTTACAAACCATACCAAAATAGATTCCATGCTCCTCACCAAAATAATCCTCCACCATACTCACCTCCAGAATCTCAACCAACTCCGGAAAATCCTCCAGCATACAAACCAAACATCTCAAAGCCAAACTCTACTTCGGAACCACCGTAGAATCCAAAATCCGACAAGCTGAAAATAGTGTGTCACAAGTGTGGACATGCAAACCACTTTGCAAAAGATTGCTTGGCTGAAGCTCCGCAAAAACCAAAGATCAAGGACTCTGCATACTACGCCAGAAGAGCTCAAGAGATGGTAGAAAGTGAAAAGGATTTTGTAGCAACTGTATCAAGGGATGTAGAAGGATATTGGTCATCCGGAGATGATGATGACATGGTGACTAGAAGAATCATGTGCTTGATGGCAAGACAAACTGTTAAATGTGATGAAGGCTATTGGTCCTCTAGGTCAGAAGATGAAAATGATGTTGCTAAACCACACAATTGTTACATAGCCACCAACGATCCACCTAGTCGAAGCATCGTTCAGCAGGTAAAATCTATGACTACTGATAATAATTTTGATTTGTCTCATTGTGAACCTTATCTAACCAAGATACAAACAGATATGAGCACCATTTATAAAGCCTATAAGTCCGCCATAGAAGCCAGTGAGAAGAAGGAGTGTGAATTAAATCGTCTTAGGTTACATGTTTAGGATAAAAATTTGAAAATCAAGTCTTTAGAGCATGAGCTTGTAATGTCAAAAGATGAATATATAATTTTAAAAGACAAATGTGAAATCACTATTCTAAAAGAAATATTTTAATTTCTGATAACAAACGTCTCAATGCAAAAATAGATGCTTTGCATAATTCCATTGACATCCTTGAAGCGAATCAACGAATGACTCACAACTTTCGTCATCCTTGGTCAAAAGCTCCTGGTCTCGGAAGCAAGTTTCTGAAACTAATAGCTAGTCCCTTGAAGGAATTGCAAAATCTGACCTTTATGGGAGATGTTCCGAACCATCAACATTAAGACGCACCTGTCTCTCCCTTGTCACCCCTTCCTGAGACTACTGACAATTTCACATGCTTGATTCCTGAGTATCAACCCATAGTAGTTAAGAGTCCCGATTCCACACAATTTCCGCCTCAGATAAACATGGACCTGAATCGGACCTCTAGCACTCAAAAGTCTGTTGTTCAAAATCTGAACCTCATCCCTCCTAACAACTGTGTTGTTGACGAAATTGTTTCGGAATCAGGTTTGTCTGAACCATTAGAGTGTGTTTGGGCATCCTAAGATAGTGAAGTCGATGAGACAATCTCATGTGATTCTGAACCTCAGGTAATTTCAAAAACAAATCTGGTTCCCATTAAGCCTGTGTTCAATAATCCTTCAGTATGACAGACTTCGAAATCCTCGTCTCAATCCAAAAGAAAGCCAATGTTGAATAGGAAGGATATTGTAGACCCTAAGTTGGAAGCTCAAAATGCACACAAAAAGGAAGTTGAGACTAGACTAAATTCAATATTCCTTGAGAACTCCAAAAAGAGTGTATCTCGGAACTCTTACTCATCAACCCATAGTCAAAACTCCTTCATTCCCAATAAGATACCCAAAAGATCCTCAAATCCTCCTAGTCCCATATAGCAAATGAAGTTGGCTAGTTCCACTCAGAAAGAATCAAAAGTAAACTCCACGTCAGTCCGAAACACCTCTCCTCGGACTGTTTCATCTTTTTTTATTGCAAAATCTGATGGCACAACTTTTAGACCTCGACTTTCTAAATCAAATGTGTCATCAAACAAACAAAAACATGTTAAGAAAACAAATTTTACAAAGACTTCAAAACCAAACCTTGTTTGGAAAGTAAACAAGTCAGTGGCTCCGGATGATACAGTGAATTCCACTACTTCGGAAACATCAGGTCCGAAGAAAGCGATTCCAAACCCTCAAGTCATCGAATATGACTAGTGGATAGATGAAAAGAAATTAACCTTTTTTTGTTTCCTAAGAACTCAAAAGACATTCCCAGGAAACACAAAGTTGTTCCGAAGTCACAATCAAAGTCAAAAGCCCGTGCCTATGTCCCTAAACCTAACTCGGAGCCTAAAAGCTCCACCACTCACTAATTTTGCAGGCACTTTGTGCTTCGGGGTAAGAAACAATGTGATATATTGATAGTGCTTGCTCCATGCACATGACGGGTCAGAAAGACTTTCTGTGGGATCTCAAACTTTATCCAAATGTTGGTTATGCACGTATAGAAACAACTCCAACTCTCAAATTCGTGGTTATGGAATTGTGACATCCCCATTTTCTCGGCCATAAAAGATCTATTTTTTATGCTTTGTTTAAAAATCAGAGTAATATTAAAAATAAAAGTATTGTGAAATTTGTTCCCAAAAGAAAATATGATAAATATTTATCAAAGCATTTCCAAAGAAACTTATTGCATTAAAAACCTTGGGATGTCATGTCGATATAGATCAAAAGCATAAACAGTACAATATAAGCCTTGCAACATTTATTCATATCTAAAGCCCTATAATCCGTAATCCCTCATCCAAAACATCACATCTATGCTCGAGTGCCACTACCTGTTTTACAAGAAACTTAGTGGGTCAGGCTTGGAGCCTGGTGAGCACATAGGGTTTTCAACTCACAATAAATAAGTTTATTAATTTCATCAACCAACAATAACCCGATTACCCGTTCCCATTCTCCTCACTTCACGTCCCAAAAACACCTATCATAAGGGACCTAGCCTAAGGATCATCATCGGGATGGACACTACTGCTAAAGGGATTCCTCAGCAATAAATGTCCTTAAGGCAACCATGAGGGGGATGGAGTACACCGGTGAACTCATCGTTCACAAACACCTACGTGTTGTGAACCTGGTAGCATTCCATTGGTCAGTCTAGAAGAGTCTGCGGTTGTCCTTTATACTCCTCTAGATGACTGGATCAACATCAACATCGAGGCCTCTTATCAGTTTATTTCATCACACCTAACTGTTACATCTACCCATGTTTTACACATAACATCTTGTAGATATAAAATACATATATACAGTTTAAATCATTTAAAACATGTATAAAATATTTCATCAAACATAGACAACAAGTATTCAGACAATATGCACAAATAACACATAATATATACAAAATAATTCATATCTATGTGTAAGATGTAAGTAACAATGCACTAACTTTTTTTAAAGTGACGACAAGAAATTCGAGCAACGCTTCGCTTCTTAACAAAATGATTTCTTTCAACGAACCTAGTATTATTACCACTAGGTTTTAGTCTAATATTAATTACGACTAATTATTAGTCTACATTTATCATTAAATCAGTGTCTACTTCATGATCTATCAAGTAAGAAACAACCAGGTAGGATCATATCGGAGGTAGGGTGCATTTGGTATACGAAGTATACTGTTTGGAAATCCCACTTTAAACACCTCACTAAATCACAACCTAGACATCATTCCCTTAAGTAGATCTGTCACACCCCAAAACCAAGAACGGCGGAAACATTCTGGGGCGGAGGGCATCATGTATAGTATCACAACAATGTAAAGTAGTAAACAAGCAACAACATCATCCATTGCATTAATAATAGAATTATTATACAATTGTGTTTTGTAAAATTTTGATAAACACTAAAGCATAAATCAAAATGAAAGATGAGTCTTCAATGAGCTGCATCTTCCCTAATCCTTGCATCGGTACCTATCTATGATGACCTAAGGATACAAGTAATTTTGAAAGCGAGTATCAGCTTTGAAGCTGGTGAGATCATAAGTATTTTAGTGTCTTAATTTGTATGTAAGAAATTGTTTGTAAATGAATTGTAAGTATGGAAAAATGTAGATGAACTCTAAGTATGAAAATGTTTGTAAAATAATTGTAAACGTTTGAAAAACCTTAGAAATCCCTATGATTCCTACTTTATATATAGGTGTCTTCTACCAAGACTTAACTGTTCTCAATATAGTCTTCTACCAAGACTTAACTGTTCTAAATGTTCGTTTCTTGTAAAAGTGTGTAATTTTCCCAAGTGTAACTATCATTATCAAAATATAGTTTTTTTTTACATTAAATGTTTAAGTGAAATGAGCACTAAATATATGAAAAGGGGAAATTAATGTAGTACCGTAGTGTTGTATTATAGGAACTACTGCTATGCTAACTACCTTAAACCGGATTTATATTAAGGTATCATGTGATAAATTGCAGCATAATATTGACTGGTAACAACGACATACGAATGGTCGTAAAAACGGAATGACGTTTGGCACCCGCAGACCTGCAGGTCCGGCTGTAGCTAGCAACAAGGTGTAGGATAGTCAATCCAGTATAGATCTATACGCAAACTCACACTCTCCCTCCAAGAGAATTCTGGCTACAACTAGGGCCATGACATTTAAGGCATGTTCCGAAACAGTGGATCACAATTTTTAACGTATTCATGTATATGTATTGTAATGTTACTTGTTCTAGTATCGTTGTATATGTTCTCTTCCTAGTATAGTTGTATATGTTCTTCTCTAGTATAGTTGTATATGTTCTCATAGTAGTAAGTATTGACTCATGAATGAACTGACTCATAGTATGATATTGTGTTCTAGTAATAGTTCTAGTATCTTCCTAAACCACCCCTAATGGTAGTTTACTAGTAATCTAACTGGTACGTATGGACGTGGATGTATACCCTTGCTACCCAAGGGCACGAGATGAACTGGAAGGACCTTTATGACTATATATGTACACATGTTATATAACTAATATTTAAACGACCTTCGGATGAGTACCCAATATCCCACCAGCCCACATGTCAAGCGCGAAAAGGAAATAGGGTAGATAGCCTTCCTAAGTATTTTAAACATTTCTTATATAAATATACGTATAGAGGCATGTAATTTATAATATAAAAGCATAAATAAGTTTTGTAAAACCTCTGAACATAAATATTTTCTAAGAAAAGATCGACTTGATGTCGATCTATAAAATGGTTTTGAAGGCGTGGGTTTGATAAAGCAGTTTAGTATAAAGAACATTTGTTTGAAACACAATTGTAAATAAGTTTGAAATGTAATATAAAAAGTAAAATGTACAGTGTAATAAGGAGTTTTTAAACACACAAAGTGTTTATGAAAAACATTTGAAGGAAACTATTTGGTAAAACGACTAATGAGTAGCCAATCATTTGAATGCTGTTTATTAATCACATGTGATTGATATAATAAGTGGCATAATTCTACTTGTATCCCCCCCATAAAACATTTAAAAATAGTTAAAACATTGATTAAGGGGTATGAACTCACCTGTTGTGGGTGATACGGATGAACTGAAGAGGTAGGACTGCTAGGTGTCAAGTGAAGTCTTGAACACACTTATGATCCTAGTTAACATATAATTTCACATATATGTAACAACTTAGTCTATAAACAACTAATAAACAAGTCAAGACACCCTAGGAGATGCTAAACACCTTTGTCAAGTGTTATTAGCCTCTAGGATTGCATCTAAGTGTTTGTAGGGGAAGCTATTGTGTGTAGGGCTCAAGGAAAACTCCACCATGAAGTTCACGGGCCTAATAACACTACCAAATGAGTTTATGGTCGTAAACTCATGAGTTCACGGCCATGAACTCATACCTATGTGTCCATTTGATGTTTGATGCTCTATAAGGCCCTAATAAGCATTTCTACTTAATGGCTTGGTCTATGGAAGAGTTTAGGGCATAATATAACTCCTTTTAGGAGTTTACGGCCCTAGGACCATATTCCCTTGGAGATTACGGCCGTAATCTCCCTTGGGAGGATGTTTAAGGTGTTTTCAAGTCCCTAAATTAACTAGGAACTAGACTAGGCTTTTGTACATGGCTTTAGAGGAGTTTATGGCACCAATTGGCACCATTTTATAGAGTTCACGGCCCTGGAACATCTTGGGCTGTGAACACCCTTTTCTTGGTGTTTTAATGGTGTTTGCTTGCCCCAAACACACTAGGGTAGTTGTCCTAATTTGTCTCTTGGCTTAAGGAGGGTTTTTAAGTCATTTTGGCACATAAAAATGGAGTTCACGGCCCAAGAACCTCCTTGGCCGTGAACTCTCTTTCACCCTTGAATGTTAATTTTTTTGGTGGTCTGAACATGTAATGGTAGTCCCTATGTTGAGTTCTTGGGGTTTTGGTCCGATTTTGATGTTTCTAAACACAATCTATGCTATATAATATAACTAGATCGAAGTACTCACAATTTGGGATAAAAACCCGAAAATCCTTGAGAGAGAATTTTGACTTTTCTCTAAATGGAATGTAACTAATGAACCAATTTGGTTCAGAATTCTATTTATAGTCCTGAGATATTTTTTTTGGCAGAAGATTTTTTAATTCCCGGAATGAACTCTAATATCATAGAGTATCAGAATAACAATGTTGCACGAAACGCTAGTGCATCCACTCTCCTGATATCTCCTTAAGTGTAAATCCTGAAAAACTGCCAAACTTATACCTGAAGTCTGGAATTTCACTGAAACTGTTCTACTTCTATTGGCTTGATATGGTTTGTTCAGAATGGAAATTTCGGGTTGTCACATCATCCCCCTGTTGAAGGGAATTTCGTCCCGAAATTAGAATTTAGGCAAGGAAGTAGATACGAATGATTGAGTCCTGAGGAGGAAACTTCCTAATCGATTGGTTCTAGTGCTTCTAAGTGAAATCGGGTTCTCGGTTGGTATCCCAACGAACCTTCACTAATGGGCGACAGGCGTTGCTTCGTCCGCTTGACCTCTCGGTCGAGGGTCACTACGGTTCTAATACGAAGGCGAGGATCTCGACGAGTGGACTTACAAGAGTCCTAACGGAAAGGTATGGTTTCACGATCGAGACGCGAAGAGTAGAATGTACGTTACTGAGTTCGAGGAGTAGGTCTAGTGTGCGAGATACAGGACTGATTCTGGTAAGAATCTCAGAAGTCCTGTCTATCTTGGATTTAGCTTTCCACGCTTTACGATGCGTATTAAGCCGTTCCTGGAGTGAGACTTCCTAAAGAACTTGGTCACTCACATGGAATTCCAAAGATTCATTTTCTTGTTTAACTTCCCAGTCAAAGGCCACCCCTTGCTGGGTCAAAGTGGTACGGGTTTCTGTAACTTGCGAGGAGTTCTGAATGAACTATGACAGTAGGTCTGTAAGACCTAGAATTTGGCGAATGACTGTCGGCGTCTCTGGTGTCGACAAATTCTCAACGGTTTTGACAAATTGTAAGACTATTCAAAATTTCCCACATTACTAACAGGGTGTCATAGGAATTTAACTCTTCAATTTCAAAACTCGTGCCTAGAGAACTTCACGAAAAGTTCCTCTGAAGGAAATGTTTCCATGGGTTTCTTCTTACTAAGAGCGTAGATAAGTAAGTCATTACCTGGAGAAATGACGAACTAATCCAAGTAAGAAATACGTACCCTATTCGTTTAGCTCATGAAAGCTATGGGCGTATTGGTCCTATCCAAAGGGTATCACTACGGACTCGAAGTGTCCACATCGAGTTTGGAAGATAGTCTTCTGGACATCCTTCCCTAACACTCGAACTAGTGATATTCGGATCTCAGATCCATTCCTGAAAGTAATTCTTTCCTTGCGTTTGCTCAACCATTTCATCTATGCGAGGCAGAGAAAATGATTTCTAATGAAAATCTTGACGGAGTCCTCGATATCTGAGGTACATACAATGCAATCCGTCGATCTCTGGAAGAATATGACTGGGGTTCTCTAGGGTGAGAAGCATAGTCTTCTAATTCTATTTATGTGTAGTTCATTAAGTTGTCTGGGCTGTTCTTGTATCTCCGTAGGTGTTTAGACTATAGGGAGATTTGTTTACAAGAGTCGTATTGGGTTCTAAGTTTGTTCACATGACGATGCGATTACTCGTAGGCTTAGGCAGTTCTCTGTCCTGAAGTTCATATTAGAATTCATACATGTTTTCGCAATCACAATCTCGTGTATACGAGTCGTATATAATTAAGATTGAAAAGGTAGTCGAATAACTGATTCTTCTTTAAGCTCACTTCCTTTCGAGGAAAAAGAAGTTAAAGCGGAATCATCAATTCTAAATCTGTAGAACCTAGATTATATATCCCTCTTATGTATACATTCCTCAGTGATAGATCAATCGTATGAATCCTTGGATTAAACTTGACGTACTGCACGAGTGGTACTTCGGGGATTTCTTCGGAAAGAAAATAACTAAGAGGTACTCCTAGCATGAGTACTTCAGTGTTTTGATATGACGGCTTCACTGGAAAACCGATCTAGAAGAAAGCGATGTACGTATGAAGCTGTTTTTGTGAGGATCTAATTGAATCGAGTCGTATGATAATGTCGAAATCATACTAAAACTTAAAGACATTAGATTTGAACATAAGATGTTTATAGAGCAAAACACAACCGCGCAACCATGAACAGAGTTACAGTACTTTAGACTTACGACAAGACCATTGCTGCGAATAAGATATACTACAAAAGACTATGCGCAGCACGAGCATCTCTATAAAGACAGGATCTCATAAAAGGTAAGACCCTAGTTGCACTAGTTCTGGATAGTTTATAAGTCTGTTACAACGAAACGCCTTAATTACATTAACGTGGGTTCCGGAGCAGGTTCTCCCACAGCTGTGATCTTGAGAATCCTCCCATCTGCACCAGAGTTCTTTGCTATAGGGAAATCCTTCTTGAAGTGCCCTATCTCCCCGCATTGGTGGCATGACTGGCTAGTACTAGCTTTGGTGACGGGATTGCGGTGTATAGCCAGTGTTATGTGGACACGAGTTCCTTCCTCGTTACTCCACTTTGAAAATTTCTTCCTAAAGCGTTCGGCGTTATAACTACTCTCGTGTGTAGGGTTAGTCCCGATGAAAGCGACTTTAGTGATGGGTCGTGCCGGTACGGGAACGGTAGGGGTTTCCACTTGTTGCTGTTGTATGGCAAGTTTTTTGGATTTCTTGCGTTCCCTCTGAGCTTGACGCTTCCGTTTCTTCCTTTCGGTCTTACTACTTTGCAAGTCCATGGCTGTTGCCATTTGTTGGTTTCCCGATTTGGTACTACCATCGGAACTCTCAGCTCCTTTTTCAGTCTTGTTTGTGTTGCCTGAGTGGATGTGTGTAAGGAAAGTTGTCACAACAGCTGCTACTGCAGCTTGTAATGTAGCGGTGTCGATATGGAGGATAGGGGTTTCGTTGCTCGACTGATTGTTTCCGGATGACGACATGATTCTGTAACACGAAAGATAAGGATTTTTTGAGCGATTCTGGTTGACCCTAGGTGTAATTCGACTGTTATGTAAAGAATAGAAGTATGTTTTCGAAAATTGGACCTATATCCCTATGATGCAGTCCTAGTACTGAGTGGAGGTGTGTTTATGAAGGGGTTGACCTACATCCCTACGATGCAGTCCTAGTAACGGGTGAAAGTAGGTTCGTAGAATGATCTCAAGACGTTTGTCATTCAATCCTAGGTATCGTGGGTTGGTGAATAACAAGATCCAACCACTGAAAGAGACTTGGAAATGTCTCCTGTGATAAATTACTATAGTCCAATGACTTGACTAAAGCATGATTCAGATAGACTCCAATGAAAGTATGCTAAAAGTACTTGAATGAAGAATGACACAGAAGTTAGCCGACTGTCAATATCTTTTATCTTCACGACGTAAAGTTCGGGAAAATGACCTTGTAAAGGTCTTACATCATATCCAGAGAAGATACTTCTTGACAGCATAAAGACCTAATCATAGTACTTACGGTACAAGATAATTTCATAGAAAATGCCACATCGGGCATAGACAAAAAAAAACGATTCCTTTTAATAGGGAAAATAAAGTAAAGCGTCTACTACTAGCGGCGGTCATCCCTCTGGTGAACTCTCAGTTCAGCCAATTGATGTTCCACGTCAAGTAGGTGTCTTTTGTACACCCTCTGGCATACTCGGAGCTCTATGATTCCGGCTCGTGATTCAGCTAGTGCTTGAAGCAGGGTTTCATGGTTTCTCTCTGATCTCTCGTGAGCATCTTCTAGACGAATGGTGCGGAGGGTATGCATTCTAGCATAGGCGACAACTTCGGTAATCTGATGTAGGGCTGTCGTGCCTTGGACCTCATTTCGAGCCACTCTGCGGACCAAGATTGGTAAGATTCTATCTGCTGAGCCCCCATTGCTCAGGTCGTAAAAGCTTCGGTCGCCATTAAATGGCATGGGCTAATCTTGTCCTTGGCTCCATGTTTCCAAGCATTCCACTAACTCAGGGGTCGGGCCATGAAAAGCCGGACGAGGGTTAGGAATTGGAACGGGAGCTGCCTGGGGTAGGTTCTCAACCTCTGGTTCGGAATTAGCACCGTCCGAAGGGTCTTCATCATGGTGATCATTAATAGGGATCGGATGATCATTATCTGGTTCTTCTCCAAACCATCCAGCAATAACTTCGTTCGGAAGGAACATGTTGCTGTGGGGATGGATTCTAGCCATGTTATCTATGCAAGAATTGGGGTAAGAAAATAATTATTAGACGAACTATATAGATAATTATTTAGAAAATCTTCATTAGTTACATCGCTATTTGTGAAGTGCATACCGGTTATATGTAATCGAAACAGGATAGGCCTTCGAATAAGTGACCTTAACTCCACATTCATATAGAATAGGGGTAAAGTAAAATTTTCACAGATTCTAAGTCTATAACATCCTAATTACATATAGCCTTAGTGTATCCACTTAGCAACTATCAACTTAGTAATGAAGATCCTGTTTTAGTTCTCAAGTATAACGTACTTATAGTAACAGCAAATACTCCTATAGTATTTTAAATTTAATGTTATGTCCTACTGTTCTCATTGTGGTAGGGTTGGTAAGATTTTAGCATTGTTGCAACCACACAATTAAACTTAGGCACATGCTAGTCAACCCTCGGATAATATAGGTGATCAGGCTATATCTTCCCAGTTTTGACCATATGTCTCTACGCCCACTTGTGTTGCCCAACAATCGTAATTCTTTTGTATTGTCCTAGTGACACTGATTTTAGTATGAATGCAGGCACGTATACTTTATTAAATATTTTATTATTTAAAGTATAAAATCTTGGTCAGAGTAATTTTAATCCCTTATGTATTTATAGTTAGTATATCTTTTATGGGTTGATATACTTAATTCACTATAAACAATGCTTTGATACCAATCTGTCACACCCCAAAACCAAGAACGGCAGAAACGTTCTGGGGCGGAGGACGTCATGTACAGTATCACAACAATGTAAAGTAGTAAACAAGCAACAACATCATCCATTGCATTAATAATAGAATTATTATGCAAGTGAGTTCTGTCAAATTTTGATAAACACTAAAGCATAAATCAAAATGAAAGATGAGTCTTCAACGAGCTCCATCTTCCCTAATCCTTGCATTGGTACCTGTCTATGATGACCTGAGGATACAAGTAATTTTGAAAGCGAGTATCAGCTTTGAAGCTGGTGAGATCATAAGTATTTTAGTGTCTTAATTTGTATGAAAGAAATTGTTTGTAAATGAATTGTAAGTATGGAAAAATGTAGATGAACTCTAAGTATGAAAATGTTTGTAAAACAACTGTAAACATTTGAAAAACCCTAGAAATCCCTATGATTCCTACTTTATATAAAGGTGTCTTCTACCAAGACTTAACTGTTCTAAATGTTCGTTTCTTGTAAAAGTGTGTAATTTTCCCAAGTGTAACTATCATTATCAAAATATAGTTTTTTTTACATTAAATGTTTAAGTGAAATGATCACTAAATATATGAAAAGGGGTAATTAATGTAGTACTGTAGTGTTGTATTATAGGAACTACTGCTGCACTAACTACCTTAAACCGGATTTATATTAAGGTATCATGTGATAAATTGCACCATACTATTGACTGGTAACAACGGCATATGAATGGTCGTAAAAACGGAATGACGTTTGGCACCCGCATACCTGCTGGTCCGGCTGTAGCTAGCAGCAAGGTGTAGGATAGTCAATCCAGTATAGATGTATACGCAAACTCACGCTCTCCCTCCAAGAGAATTCTGGCTACAACTCGGGCGATGACATTTAAGGCATGTTCCGATACAGTGGATCACAATTGTTAACGTATTCATGTATATGTAATGTAATGTTACTTGTTCTAGTATCGTCGTATATGTTCTCTTCCTAGTATAGTTGTATATGTTCTTGTCTAGTATAGTTGTATATGTTCTTCTCTAGTATAGTTGTATATGTTCTCATAGTAGTAAGTATTGACTCATGAATGAACTGACTCATAGTATGATATTGTGTTCTAGTAACAGTTCTAGTATCTTCCTAAACCACCCCTATGGTAGTTTACTAGTGATCTAACTGGTACGTATGGACATGGATGTATACCCTTGCTACCCAAGGGCACGAGATGAACTGGAAGGACCTTTATGACTATATATGTACACATGTTATATAACTAATTTTTAAACGACCTTCGGACGAGTACCCGATATCCCACCAGACCACATCTCAAGCGTGAAAACGAAATAGGGTGGATAGCCTTCCTAAGTCTTTTAAACATTTCATATATAACTATAAATATAGAGGCATGCAATTTATAATATAAAAGCATAAATAAGTTTTGTAAAACCTTTGAACATAAATATTTTCTAAGAAAAGAACGACTTGATGTCGATCTATAAAATGGTTTTGAAGGAATGGGTTTGATAAAGCAGTTTAGTATAAAGAACATTTGTTTGAAACACAATTGTAAATAAGTTTGAAATGTAATATACAGAGTAAAATGTACAGTGTAATAAGGAGTTTTTAAACACATAAAGTGTTTATGAAAAACATTTGAAGGAAACTGTTTGGTAAAACGACTAATGAGTAGCCAATCATTTGAATGCTGCTTATTAATCACATGTGATTGATATAATAAGTGGCATGATTCAACTTGTATCCCCCCCCCATAAAACATTTAAAAATAGTTAAAACATTGATTAAGGGGTATGAACTCACCTGTTGTGGGTGATATAGATGAACTGAAGAGGTAGGAATGCTAGGTGTCAAGTGAAGTCTTAAACACACTTATGATCCTAGTTAAAATATAATTTCACATATATGTAACAAATTAGTCTATAAACAACTAATAAATAAGTCAAGACACCCTAGGACATGCTAAACACCTTTATCAAGTGTTATTAGCCTCTAGGATTGCATCTAAGTGTTTGTAGGGGAAGCTATTGTGTGAAGTGCTCAAGGAAAACTCCACCATGAAGTTCACGGCCCTAATAACACTACCAAATGAGTTTAAGGGTGTAAACTCATGATTTTACGGCCGTGAACTAATACCTATGTGTCCATTTGATGTTTGACGCTCTATAAGGCCCTAATAAGTATTTCTACTTAATGGCTTGGTCTATGGAAGAGTTTAGGGCATAATATAACTCCTTTTAGGAGTTTACGGTCCTGGGACCATATTCCCTTGGAGATTACGGTCATAACCTCCCTTGGGAGGATGTTTAAGGTGTTTACAAGTCCCTAAATTAACTAGGAACTAAACTAGGCTTTTGTACTTGGCTTTAGAGGAGTTTATGGCACCAATTGGCACCATTTTATGGAGTTCACGGCCCTGGAACATCTGGGCCGTGAAAACCCTTTTCTTGGTGTTTTAATGGTGTTTGCTTGCCCCAAACATAGTAGGGTACTTGTCCTAATTTGTCTCTTGGCTTAAGGAGGGTTTTTAAGTCATTTTGGCATTTAAAAATGGAGTTCACGGCCCAAGAACCTCCTTGGCCGTGAACTCTCTTTCACCCTTGAATGTTAATTTGTTTGGTGGTCTAAACATGTAATGGTAGTCCCTATGTTGAGTTCTAAGGATTTGAGGGGCATTGGGACACTTTTGGCCCCTAAAATGGACTTTACTCCCCAAGTGTTCTTGGGCGGTAAACTCCTAAATCTTGGGGTTTTGGTCTGATTTTGATGTTTCTAAACACAATCTATGCTATATAATATAACTAGATCGAAGTACTCACAATTTGGGATAAAAACCCGAAGATCCGTGAGAGAGAAATTTAACTTTTCTCTAAATGGAATGTAACTAATGAACCAATTTTGTTCAGAATTCTATTTATATTCCTGAGAGATTTTTTTTGGCAGAAGATTTTTTAATTCCCGAAATGAACTCTAATATCATAGAGTATCGGAATAACAATGTTGCACGAAACCCTAGTGCATCCACTCTCCTGATATCTCCTTAAGTGTAAATCCTGAAAAACTGCCAAACTTATACCTGAAGTCTGGAATTTCACTGAAACTGTTCTACTTCTATTGGCTTGATATGGTTTGTTCATAATGGAAATTTCGGGTTGTCACATCATCCCCCTGTTGAAGGGAATTTCGTCCTGAAATTAGAATTTAGGCAAGGAAGTAGATACGAATGATCGAGTCGTGAGGAGGAAACTTCCTAATCGATTGGTTCTTTTGCTCCTAAGTGAAATCGGGTTCTCGGTTGGTATCCCAACGAACCTTCACTAATGGGCGACAGGCGTTGCTTCGTCCGCTTGACCTCTCGGTCGAGGGTCACTACGGTTCTAATACGAAGGCGAGGATCTCGACGAGTGGACTTACAAGAGTCCTAACGGAAAGGTATGATTTCACGATTGAGATGCGAAGAGTAGAATGTACGTTACTGAGTTCGAGGAGTAGGTCTAGTGTGCGAGATACAGGACTGATTCTGTTAAGAATCTCAGAGGTCCTGTCTATCTTGGATTTAGCTTTCCACGCTTTATGATGCGTATTAAGCCGTTCCTGGAGTGAGACTTCCTAAAGAACTTGGTCACTCACTTGGAATTCCAAAGATTCATTTTCTTGTTTAACTTCCCAGTCAAAGGCCACCCCTTGCTGGGTCAAAGTGGTACGGGTTTCTGTAACTTGCGAGGAGTTCTGAATGAACTATGACAGTAGGTCTGTAAGACCTAGAATTTGGCGAATGGCTGTCGGCGTCTCTGGTGTCGACAAATTCTCAACGGTTTTGACAAATTGTAAGATTATTCAAAATTTTCCACATTACTAACAGGGTGTCATAGGAATTTAACTCTTCAATTTCAAAACCCATGCCTAGAGAACTTCGCGAAAAGTTCCTCTGAAGGAAATGTTTCCATGGGTTTCTTCTTACTAAGAGGGTAGATAAGTATGTCATTACATGGAGAAATGACGAACTGATCCAAGTAAGAAATACGTACCCTAATCGTTTAGCTCATGAAAGGTATTGGCGTATGTTGGGCGTAGTCCTCGGTTGCACTGGGCATAAGGCTCGCTCCATACACACGTCTCGCAAGGTTGTTGGGGTGACGTGGCTTGTTCTGAGACCATATACTTTCGAGAACGCGAGGCGTACCGAGCTGCGTACGCAAGGCGCAGGTGCGAACGCTAGGCGTCCGAAAACCTAAGCGGGGTGTAGCGAGGACAGGTGTCCGAATCCGAAGGCTAAACCATGATCAGCAAGTGACATTCCTGAACGAGCCACGTCATAACCCACTCAAAGATTCATAATTTTTCCTTCCCGACTTCTAAAATTCATAACTTTCACATTCGAGCTCCGTTTGCGATGTTCTTTAAATCCACGCGTAGGTGGGACCGTGCTCTACAATTTTCTTTTAGACTCCGTTGGCTAATTTTGACTACATTTTTAAACTTATCTTTTTAATAGGTCAAGACAGGAATAGTCCGTTAAAAATTCATAACTTCTTCATTCGACGTCCGCTTTCGTCCGTCTTTTTATCGTTACGCTACTAATAATGAGACCTTCGATTCTCGTTTAGGTTGTTTCGGCTAAAAATCGTCCGATCTAATATTCGAACTTCGGGTTATGTACTGAAAATCTAAAACTTAGAAAAATCATTACCTCCTCATACGAAGTCAGATTTGGGCGTTCTTTGTGTACGCTCTCGGTTTAACGTATTCTATAACTTCCGTTTAGATCGCTAAGGCTAGAAATCGCTCTATCGTAAATTCACTATTTACGTCGCACAGTGTAATGCTAGTTCTATCGCGCAAATTCGACAAGCCATAACTTCTTTGTTATAACTCGGATTTCGGGGTTCTTTACATATCCGGAATCCTTGTTTCGGCCACTACAAGTTTGTGTATGGATATCGGGTTTATCTAACACTCTATTTTTTATGCTTATTTTTATCCTATATTTATTATACCTTTATAAATAAGTATAAAGCATATAAATTCACATAATTCACATGATACTCAAATAATTCATCTTTATTACTTCAAAGTAGGTTATAATGGTTGACCCGACTATTACATCACTACACTAACGCTTAGCCCAGAATCATGGGCGTTACAATTCTCTCCCCTTTAGGATGATTATGCCTTGGAATAATGCATCAGCAAACAGATGTGGGTAGTGACTCATCATGTCACTTTTTGCTTCCCAAGTGAGATTCGGCCCATTCGTATGTTTCCAACGGACTAGCACTAAGTCGACCATCTTGCGTCGTAACTTCTTAGTCATACGGTCAACAATTGCCTCGGGCTCTTCGATTAGCCTCTTATTCTAATCCATCCTTAACTCTGAGATTGGAATTATGTCGGGAACTTCTCCCGTGAACTTCCTCAAATAACACACATGGAAAGTGTTATGAATACCATCTAGTTCTTCGGGTAATTCGACCTTGTAAGCTTGATTCCTCATATTCTGAAGAACATTGAACAGTCCAATAAACCTTAGACTCAAATTTCCTCGTTTCCCAAATCTTATAAGTCCCTTCCACGGTGAGACTTTAAGTAAGACCGAATCCCCAACTTGAAATGTCATCGGTTGTCTCTTCTTATCAGCATAGCTCTTCTGACGATCCTGAGCTGCTAACATCCTTTCCTTAATCAACTTTAACTTCTCAACAGTCTCATGGATTATCTTGGGGCCCATAAACTGCTTTTCTCCTGCCTCAAACCAACAAGACGGCGTATGACACTTCTATCTATACAAAGCTTGATAAGGTGTCATCTTGATGCTCGAGTGGAAACTATTGTTGTAGGAAAATTCTACTAGAGGTAAGCGCTCATCCCAATTACCTTAGAATTCTAGGGTACATTCTATTAGCACATCTTCTAGTGTTTGAATCGTTCTTTCGCTTTGACAATCAGTCTGCGGATGGTAAGTTGTACCTAAACACATATTCTTACCCAATTCCTCTTGTAGACTTCTCTAAAACCTCGATGTAAAATGGCTATCATGATCTAATACAATCGTTAGAGGAACACCATGATGTGACAACCCGTAAATTTTTGCTTAAAAAGCCATTCAACTAAATCAAAGTCAGACTCACTCCCACTATCTTTTAGCGCTGTTTAAAGTCTTTGTGAGTGTTCTGAGCCCAATACACTTAAGGAATGAGTGTTAGGAAGTACCTGCTAAAACCACGGAACAACAAATCAAGCTTAGCCTCACCAAAAGGGAGTTCACAGCCTAAACACAAGAGTTTGCAGCCGTAAACTCAAGGCATGGCTGTAAACTCCCCTATATAGGCTCATATTCTTCAACTTTCTTCATTAGTTCATTTCCACCTCAAGAACACTTTCATTCTCTCTCAAGTATCATCCCGATTTTCTTCCTTGATCTTCAAAAGTCGTAAGTTTTCTTTCCTTGGTATGTTGTTAGTCCTTCTTAACTAGCTTCATCCTCATGATTCATCCATGGAAATCATGTTCTCTTATATCTTTAAGAAACACCAAGAACACACACTAGTGTTTTGGACCGAAATCAACACTTTTAGCTTCCATATCATAAGCGTCCCTTCATTGTACCTCATATCTATTAGCAAGCCTTGAATCACACCCTTGAAACATGTTAAACCCATGAAGATCTTGAGTTTATGGCCCAAGATCTCCCTTGGCCGTAAACTCCATAATGATGCTTGTTTTGAGGCTTAAACACTCATAGACCATTGCTAACCTTTAGAACACTTGAACCTTTGAAACTCCTTGCCTTTAGGAACCAAAATATTGTTGGATAAGGTGTCTAAGTCCATAACTATTTCTGGTATGTACTTGACCCGACCCGGCATGGTCCATTTGGGTTGCATGGCACCATGCAATTGGATAAACTAAATGAGAGAAATAACGTTTGGAGATTATTAATATATTATAAGTTCTAATATATTAATAATATTATTTGATTAGTTTGATCAAGAATTAATTTAGAATTAATTAAGTGATCAAAAGATAACTAATTAAATATATGGGTTGATTAAGTAAATCATCCATATCTTGTATAGTGGGCTAAAAGGCTCCCTGGATCATCAAGTTGGGTTCCACCCATAGGATGCTCCATGGATGCTCCATGGGAGTTACAAACCCATGGGTCATGGAAATGAAGAGTCATGACACATTAGGGTTTAACCCTAGATGTGTCAACACTATATAAGTAATATGATCTCCTCCCAAATCGGTTACACTAAGGAATAAGGGGGCTTGGCCGATTTTGAAGAGTGTGTATTCTCTCATAAGTTCTTCCAAGAGCATTTGGTGTTGTGTGAAGCATTTGAGGCATCACCACTTGAGGTGCTAGGCTCACAAGGTTTCAAGGAACACAAGCAACAACAAGGTAAGTTATTCTATCTATACTTTATGTTAAAATTGTTCCCCATGTATGCTAGATAGGATAT
The DNA here is from genome assembly GCF_002870075.4 of Lactuca sativa. Taxonomy (NCBI): domain Eukaryota; kingdom Viridiplantae; phylum Streptophyta; class Magnoliopsida; order Asterales; family Asteraceae; genus Lactuca; species Lactuca sativa. The sequence goes on along the minus strand of NC_056625.2, from coordinate 174,472,885 downwards.
AACCTTGGAATTCAACTTTGCATGACAAATTAGACAAACATAGATCCAAGGTTATTAGGGTTGCATGTACACTTAGGAAGTGTTAGAATGCTCAAAACCCATCAGTGGTATCAGAGCCAGGTTTGTTTGTTCTTATTTGTGCTTATAAGTTGAAAACAGGATCGAAAATTTGCTGTCTGCGATCGGACTCGTCGAGTCCATAGGGGGAACTCGTCGAGTCCATGAGTATCTTCAACCAACTCGGCGAGTCATGTTCATGCACTCGGCGAGTAGGGTCGAATGAGTGCAGAATTTCGATTCAGTTGCTGGAAAATGAATTAGAAACATTACCCTAAATTGTTTTAGTAAATATAAACTTGTTTTTGGTGGTGTAATGTTTTGCTAATTCATTTACAACAACTAGTTATCAAAATTACAACGTTTTATGTAATTTTTGATTATGTTCATATTCATGTTCTTGTTCTTATGATGTTTTAGATGATCATAGGAATTATTTGTAACCTATTTGGTAGTTTAATTCTTGATCATAATGTGTTTTAATGGAGTCCATAACTTATCCTTAAGTTATGGAAAACCAAGAGTCACACTTGAGTTAAAAACCATTAAGAAAACACAAGAGTTATAAAAAAAATGAAGGGTCTTCATTTTATGACTCTATTAAACTCATAAGTTACAAGAAATGAAAAGTTTTGAAAGTTACAAAACTTGCCCTCAAGTTTTGGAACAAGTAAAGTTAAGTTAAAACTTTAGTTCCAACCCCTAGAATTTTAAAAAATTAAAATTCAACCCTTATACTTATATTATGATGATTTAATAATTATATATATATGTATAAGTACAAGTCGTCTTACCGCTAGTACGCCTCATTCACGAAGCCGGTCTATAAGGTGGGTATAAGGTTGTTGCCTATAAAATGGTGACTTAATGGGTGTATATTCTCACCCACCGCTTGCTTGACTGGTGGAGGGTCGTTAGCCGAACGGGTAAGACAAGGACTTATAAATTCTCATTCAAAGTATGATGAATATATAAAGTAACTAAATGTTTATTAAATTCCCAATCTTAGTTACTTTAGGAAAAATGTGAATAAGGTGCTAATCCATGAAATTACACTTTACACTTTGTCTGAGTCGTTGGTGGAGCGTGTGTGGTTAACCGGCACACTAACTTGCACTTAACAAGGTAGGTAAAGGGTGACTTAAGGTTTATTATAGTATCGGTGGAGCGTGTGTGGTTTACCGGCACATCGATTGAGTGATAAACTTTAAGGGTACCAAGTGATTTGCATGGTTACTTCACACCTCGTTTTGTGATCCTCGGCATCCCAGTCACAAAACCTGGAGGGCACTGCCGAGATTGAAACATGCCTTTGAAAAGTTCATTGGATCTCAAAGAATCTAGGAATTTCTAAAACCAATAAAAAACTAAATATTTAATATTTCGGTTTGCGTGGTGGAAATTGGTGAATCGTCATTCACCTACCTTTCAAATATGGTATAGCTTAGATTACGGCATACCTCTTCTAAGTTATATTATATTGTGATTGGATCCTAGCCTTAATATTACATTTGGGTGTTTTATTAAGGACTCTCTTAAATCTAAACTAAACTTGTTCTTCTTTTCAGATGTCTTCAACTAATGCTTCTGGCTCGAATCCTAATGGCTCCTTTACTCTTATGAGTCTGTGTGGGAAAGTCACCTTTGATGGATCCAACTTCAATAAGTGGATCAGAAACATCAGGATGATTACCCGCTACGAGGACAAAGAATATGTCCTTGACAAGGAGCTTAAGGAAATTGATGAGTCCACTGCAACTCCCCAGGAGATCGCTGACTTTCATTCTCATGAAAGAGATGCAACCAAGGTGGCTTGCATCATGTTAGCCACCATGACAGCTGAACTCCAAAAGTCTTATGAAGACTTCTACCCTTATGAAATGCACCAAGATTTGATGGAAAGATACCATCAAAGTGCACGACAAGAGAGGTACGAAGTCATTTGCTCCATGATAACGACCATGATGAAGGACGGAGAGTCCGTCACGAGCCACATGCAGAAAATGCAAAGGTATGTGGATCGGTTGCTGAAGCTCAATGTGAACTTCCCTGAGGAGCTTGCAATAGATATCATTTTGCACTCCTTACCATCGTGCTATGATCAATTCCGCATGACATATCACATGAACAAGGAAGAGGTCACCCTCAGCAAACTTCAGGGACTTCTCAAGACCGCAGAAACAGGTCTTAAGGGGAAGTCAGTCGCTATCACTCCTACTCCAGAAACAACTCCGGTCTTGGCAATCGGGCAGAGTCGGGGGAGGAAGAGAAAGAGATCTTGAAAGGGTACCAAGGCTCGGACCCTTGATGGCTCTTCTTCAAGTGGAACCAAGAAAGGTTTCATTACTCCTTCTTCTGACCCAAAAGAGGCTGAATGCTTCTATTGTCACGAAAAAGCTCATTGGAAGCGGAACTGCCCAAAGTACCAGCAAGATGTAAAGGATGGGAAAGTCAAACCCAACCATGCAGGTATTTACACTATCATTTCTAATAACTCACCCCATTCGAAATCTTGGGTCCTTGATACAGGTTGCGGAATTCATATTTGTTGTGACTTGCAGGGACTAGGAAGAAGTGAGAATGTGGAGCAAGGAAGAATAAACTTAATCATGGGGAATAGGAAAGTTACACCTGTCACCAAGATTGGAGTTTATACTTTATCGCTAAGTAGTGGGTTAAATTTAGATTTGAATAAATGTTGTTATTCGCCAGAAATGGCAAGAAATATTATTTCCTTTCATGCATTGTACAAACAAGGTTTCACCTTTTCGTTTGATAATGAAGTTGGTTCGATTAATGCTTTCTTTAATAATGTACTTTATTTTAAAGCATTACCTTGTGATGGTGTGTATGAAGCTGTGTCTATTGTAGATAACTTAGGAAATAATGTTTTGTGTATTGATTCTAATAATAATAACTTGGATAAAGCATCATTATGGCATTGTCGTCTTGGACATATAAGCAAGAAACGCATAGGCCAACTCCAAAAGGATGGAGTCTTGGAGTCGTTTGACCTAAAGTCAAATGATAGTTGCGAATCATGCTTACTTGGAAAAATGACAAAGTCACCCTTCACAGGCTCATGTGAAAGGGGTGAAGGTTTGTTAGACCTTATACACACGGATGTGTGTGGACCATTCAAACATGCCACTAGAGATGCTAATCGTTATTATTTGACTTTTACCGATGATTACAGTAGATATGGATATGTCTACTTAATCAAGCATAAGTCAGAGACTTTCGAGAAGTTTAAGGAATTTAAACAGGAAGTCGAGAATCAATTGGGCAGGAACATTAAGATGCTTCGATCCGATCGAGGTGGTGAGTATCTTAGTTCAGAGTTCCTCGACTATCTAAAGGAATGTGGGATTGTCTCACAATTGACACCTCCCAGGACACCGCAATTGAATGGTGTGGCTGAGAGGCGTAATCGAACCTTGTTGGACATGGTTCGTTCCATGATGAGTCGAGCTTCGCTACCAATCTCATTCTGGGGGTATGCCTTAGAGACTGCCGCCCATATCCTCAATCTAGTCCCTACAAAGAAAGTTGCCAAAACTCCTCACGAGATGTGGACTGGTAAAGTACCTAAACTAGACCACATCAAGATTTGGGGCTGCGAGGCTTTTGTGAGACGCGAGACTCATGATAAGCTCGAACCCCGAAGCGAGAGGTGTATTTTCATCGGCTACCCACAGCATTCCTTTGGTTACCTCTTCTACAGACCTAGTGACAATGTGGTCTTTGTAGCAAGAAGAGGAGTCTTTCGAGAGAGAGAGTTTATAAGCCAAGGAGACAGTGGGAGGCAAGTTGATCTTGAAGAAATTCAAGAGTCAAGTGGTGAAGGAACTTCAAACTCTAGCCCTCAACTTGAGGAGGAAACTCCTGTTGAGCCAATTGACGAATCTGTACCTCTGAGGCGTTCCACGAGAGTTAGGAGTGCACCTGAGCATTACTATGGATTCCATATTACTGCAGAAGGTGAGACACTTATTAGTGATGAGACACTAGTAAGTCAAGATGACCCTAACAGCTACGAGGAAGCCATGGCAGGCCCCGAGTCTGCTAAATGGAAAGAGGCTATGGATAGCGAGATACAATCCATGTATGACAATCAAGTTTGGAACTTGGTTGAGAATGTACCAGGTCGAAAGACTGTAGGGTGCAAATGGGTCTTCAAAAAGAAGACTGACATGGATGGTAAAGTACACACTTATAAGGCTAGGCTGGTTGCAAAGGGCTTCTCTCAAATTCCTGGAGTGGACTATGATGAGACCTTTTCTCCGGTAGCCAAGATTAAGTCTATTCGGGTTCTGTTAGCTATAGCCGCATTTCATGACTATGAAATTTGGCAAATGGATGTCAAAACCGCTTTCCTTAATGGAAAGTTGGCTGAAGATGTTTACATGAGTCAGCCAGAGGGTTTTGTCAGTAACGAGTACCCTAATAGAGTGTGTAAGCTTGAGAAATCCATTTATGGATTAAAGCAAGCACCTCGCAGATGGAATCTTTGCTTTGATGAAAAGGTCAAGGAATTTGGCTTTTCTAGGAGTGAAGATGAATCTTGTGTATATGTCAAGGCTAGTGGGAGTATAGTTAGCTTTTTGGTATTGTATGTGGATGACATACTACTCATAGGAAACGACATTCCAACCTTGCAGGAAGTAAAGTCCTGGCTTGGAAAGTGTTTCGCTATGAAGGACCTTGGTGAAGCTGCCTATATTTTGGGGATAAGGATCTTGAGAGATCGGAGTAAAAGATTAATTGGACTTAGTCAAAGTACCTACTTGGAGAAGATTATGAAGAGATTCAGAATGCAAAACTCCAAGAAAGGAGAGTTGCCCATCCAGAGTAGCACCAAGCTGAGTAAGACACAAAGCCCTAGCACTGAGGCTGAGATAGCAGAAATGAGTCAATTACCTTATGTTTCGGCTGTAGGTTCGATCATGTATGCTATGACGTGTACTCGACCTGATGTAGCCTTTGCCTTGAGCATGGTTAGCAGGTTTCAGGGGAACCCTGGCAAGGCACACTGGATTGCGGTAAAGAATATTCTCAAGTACCTGCGAAGGACTAAGGACTGGGTCCTTACCCTCGGTGGGAGTGATGACTTGAGAGTTGTAGGGTATAGTGATGCTAGCTTCCAGACTGATAGGGATAACTTCCGCTCTCAGTCGGGCTGGGTCTTTACCCTAAATGGAGGAGCAATTTCTTGGAAGAGTTCCAAGCAAGAGACAGTGGCAGATTCTACTTGTGAATCAGAGTATATTGCGGCTAGCGAAGCGGCAAAGGAGGCGTTATGGCTGAGGAACTTCATTGGAGACCTTGGAGTTGTACCAGCTATTAAAGAGCCGATGGAAATTTTCTGTGATAGTGAAAGTGCTGTTGCCTTAGCCAAGGAACCAAGGGATCACGGGAGATCCAGACACATCGACAGAAAATACCATTTCATCAGACATCGGATCGAAGAAGGACTCCTCGTGGCAAAGAGGGTATCATCAGATGAGAATCCGGCAGATCCCCTCACGAAGGGACTGACTCGGGTTAAGCATCTCCAGCATGCTCGGAGCATAGGGCTGAAGGATGATATTAGATTTAGTAGTTAGATAATCTCGAAATTTGTAAAGTGTAATTGACATTTGATGATGAATAAAAGTGTTTTATTTATGAGTAAAGTGTTGCTATCTCTTGTCGATCGTTTACTATATTTCTTTTGCATGTTTTGACTTCCAGAATAATTTTGTTTGGTATAACATATTATTCAAACCTCCACAGTCGGTCATATGTCGGAAGTAGGTATGAATCAAGACTGTCATGTTTGGTTGTAGAGGTCTGGGACAAGGCTACGACAATCATGAGTGCTCATAAGTTCTGAGCATTGGACTCAACCCACGCTCACTGGAATCACTTCATGGAATTCTATCTCGAGTGATCGTGAGACGGTAATATCATATAAGTCTTTAAACCTAGAGATATGATTTGTTACTTACGAGTTGGTTATGCATTAATTGTACGAAAAACGCATTGGTAACTCGATGTTATAAAATCGTGCTCTTATGTGTAATTCAATGAGTAGTAGAACAAACATATGAGTCGAAGTTTATCTGTTCCTTCTTGGATTAGAAGCTGATATCTGGGCCCCTCGATGATTTTGTTTTGACCTATGTACCGGGCCCGGTCAGAACTAGATTGATGTGTTCAATAAAGTTCTTTGTCAAACAAATCGGAAATCGGGAAACAAATGTTGGACAATAAGTAAGACGTTGTTCCATGTATTTGTCCGACTGATATCTAGAACAGAGGATTATATGATCACTTATCTTAAATGGCGTACCATCGTCTTCTCAAGTTTCGAGAAACCTTGTAAAGAGCTACGATTGCCGATCAGTTCCTGAAGTCATACTTGCAGTAATAGTTACTAGACTTATCCAAGTGGGAGACTGTTGGATAAGGTGTCTAAGTCCATAACTATTTCTGGTATGTACTTGACCCGACCCGGCATGGTCCATTTGGGTTGCATGGCACCATGCAATTGGATAAACTAAATGAGAGAAATAACGTTTGGAGATTATTAATATATTATAAGTTCTAATATATTAATAATATTATTTGATTAGTTTGATCAAGAATTAATTTAGAATTAATTAAGTGATCAAAAGATAACTAATTAAATATATGGGTTGATTAAGTAAATCATCCATATCTTGTATAGTGGGCTAAAAGGCTCCATGGATCATCAAGTTGGGTTCCACCCATAGGATGCTCCATGGATGCTCCATGGGAGTTACAAACCCATGGGTCATGGAAATGAAGAGTCATGACACATTAGGGTTTAACCCTAGATGTGTCAACACTATATAAGTAATATGATCTCCTCCCAAATCGGTTACACTAAGGAATAAGGGGGCTTGGCCGATTTTGAAGAGTGTGTATTCTCTCATAAGTTCTTCCAAGAGCATTTGGTGTTGTGTGAAGCATTTGAGGCATCACCACTTGAGGTGCTAGGCTCACAAGGTTTCAAGGAACACAAGCAACAACAAGGTAAGTTATTCTATCTATACTTTATGTTAAAATTGTTCCCCATGTATGCTAGATAGGATATAACCTTGGAATTCAACTTTGCATGACAAATTAGACAAACATAGATCCAAGGTTATTAGGGTTGCATGTACACTTAGGAAGTGTTAGAATGCTCAAAACCCATCAAATATGTCCATTTGCTGAGTTTACGGCCATAAAGTTTACACCCTGGCCGTAAACACCTCAACACCCTCCAAAACTTGTGTTTTTCTCATCCTAGTGAAGAGCAATGGTCCCTAAAGTTTCACTAGCATTCAAATGCCCACTTATGCACATTGTTTTGAGTTTAAGGCCATGAGTTTACTCCCGGCCATAAACACCTTTTTCTTGGCCTTAAACATCCCTTAGTTGAGTCACATGTGACTCCAACACTTGGTCAAAGTGTTCCTAGTCCCATGAGGTGTTACCTTGCATTTGGTTGCTTCTAAACACTATATTTATGTCAATATGTGCCAATATATGTCATTAGGACTCAGTTGTGTTTCGAATCATAAGGTGAGTTCATACCCCTACATTTTATCACTTTTCACTGTTTATTATAAATAAAACTTTTTAAATGTTGTAAATGTCATCAAGTCATCAATGCACTTTTAAATATTAATAAACTCTTTAAAATGTTGTTAAACTCTTTTAAATGTTGTAAAATGCTTTTAAACTCTTTTAAATGTTAGGAAATGCTTTTAAATGTTTTGTAAAATATTTTAACTTATATTGTGTATAAATGATGTCTATGTAGATATAGGTATATAAGTAGTGTTTAAAGGACTTAGGACTGACTACTAGCCTTATTTCCATTTCCTTGATTGGATGTGGACTTAGAGTAATGGTTGTTTGTCCGAATGTCGTTTAAATATTAGATATATATCAGGTATATGTGTGTAGATATAAAAGTTCTTTCAGTCAGTTTAATACCTTTAGGTAGAAAGGGCATCCTTTCAGAATTAGTAAGTCAAGTACAGATAACTTACTAGTAAACTATAATGGGTATAGTTTAGGGAGGAACATAAATACTATAACAAACAAGATAACTTGGAGTGTGAATCTATTTCACGGATTAGTAATTTGTTTGCTGATGTCACGTTTTCAAACCAGAGTGTCTTGTAGAAAGAGAGCGTATAGTATGGTTATTACCACATCGCATCCAAACCTAAATAGGAGGGGTACATGACCACATTACCGAACCTTAAATATTATAAAGGGTACATGACCACAGTACAGAACCTTAAATATCAATGGGTACACGACCACAGTACCAGACACAAGTATAAAGAGAACATAACAAATATTCCAGTCTTAAGTAGTAGTTGTTGTGATTACTTAGTATATACACTAAGGTTATATACGATGAGAAACGGCTAGATAGTTGAATGTGAGATCTCTTTTTTACTTTCCTTTTCTTTGTTTGGATGTGGGGGTACGACAGGATAACATAATCAATTGTCTGCCCGCTTCTGATTATATATAATAAGTATGTGCTAGGTGAATCACAGGATAGTCTTATCATAACGTATTCAGAGTTCAGTTCAGAGAAACATAAACGAACATATCATAGTCTTTTCATCGTATATTTATTATATTATAAACTAAGACTAAATATACTAGTTCAGGGTATATAAATAAATTCACAGGACGGTTTCATGAAGAGTTAAAACTAACTATTCAACAATACAGTACATCACCAGTTAGTGGAACAGTTTTAGGAGATAAAACTACTTTTCAATAACAAAGAGGGAATATATGATTCTCTAGGTTCGATGGTAACACTTTCTAGGTAAACTAGTTCATTTTAAAGGATTATTAAGAAGGTTAATGTCATGATTTCCTTGCTTATACATTCCTGAGTTATATATAACGAAGATGTGGTAGACAATAGAATGTGAGATTTCTAACTTAGTTTCTTTTCCTTTTTTGGATCTAAAACTAGGGTAGAACCCCATAATTTATTATCCACCCGATCTTTATTATATCTTTGTGTGTATAAGCTAAGTTTTCATGGATATTAACTCACCAGTTAGTCAATATCAGTAAAACATAGATTACTTTTAAATGGAACTATAATCCTTTAGTTTATACGCTAGGGTTATATATAATGAAGGCTAGATAGATTGGAGAATGTGTGAACTCAGTTTTACTTTCCTTTTCCATGTTTGGATGTGGGGGTACGATCGAATCACACATTCGACTATCTGTCTCGTATTGATTATATGTAATTAGTATAAACTAAATGATTATAGAGGGAATTGGTTCAGTATTACTTTTCTTTAAGGAAACATAGGGTTTTCTTGTCGATCTTTCAAACTTGTTCAATTGTCAAAGAAGTTTCTTACTTTAAACTAATTCTTATGCATTCACCAGCTTTATAGCTGATACTCGCTTTCAAAATACTTGTATTCTCAGCAATATATTAAGACAGGCATCCACACCGGAGTTCGTGAAGACATAATAGTAGTTTCTCATCTTATCTTTTGATACTATTATATTATAACAAGATGTAATGTTTTGAACTTGATGTAAGCACTTTAACATCTATACTATAAATGTTTTTGCTTTGATTACTATTAGTCACCTGTTGTGATACTACATATGACGTCCTCCGCCTCCGAACGTTTCCCTCGTTCCGGTTTTGGGGTGTGACAGATTGGTATCAGAGCATTGTTTATAGTGAACTAAGTATATCAACCTATAAAAGATATACAACTATAAATACAATGGGGCTGAAGTGCTCTATCTAAAAGCATACTTATAAATATATCAATATTTTCCAGAAGTATACGTGGTCACATATATATATACATGCTAGAACAAGTATCACAAGTAGAACAGAACAAAAGCATTTAACTGTTGGACACAACAGTCAAACCTGGGCAGTTATGTAATCATATCTGGGATGAATATAGTCTGATGAACTATATTTATTTTAGACATGGTGAACGTGTGTCCAGGAATGATAGTGGTGTTGCGACAAACCTAAAATTTACCAATTTCTAGGTCCAAAGAATTCTTTAGGACAAAACATAAAGTAAAATACTATATGAGTATTTTAAGATACTATCCAATAACAATACTAAAAGAATACAATAACAAGGAACTGAAGAATCAAACCCAAAATAGAGATACTATAGGAGTATCTTAAATAACTATAAATAATTATGTGAGAATAAAACGACCCTTACTGATCGGTCTATAATTGCAGAGTGTATACATCATAGAGTTATATATGATAAAGATATCATAGACTTAGAATGTGTGGTTTCACTTCACGTCCTTTTCCATGTTTGGATGTGGATTTAGAGTAGTATCACATATTCGAATGTCTATTAGATCCGAGTTATATATAATTTGCATACCCTATGCGATTATAGAAAGATTCAATACGGATCTCAAGTTAAAAATTTAGTACTAGAAATAGATTAAGAATTCTCACAGATTCTTTAGAAATTCCTATTCTCACACCGACAACTTAGCTAGAATCACTACCTCATTAGGATAGTCAACACAGGAGTCAAGGAGGAACAGAGAGGAAAGCACTCACGAGTCATGCGAGGTGGCAGAAAACCTTACGCGTCTATCTAATAGATAATAAACCAATACAACCTAATGTCACACCCCAAAACCGAGAATGGCGGAAACGTTCTGGGGCGAAGGACGTCATGTAATGTATCACAACACAGTAATAGTAAACAAGCAAACAACATCATCGATTGCATTAAATATATAATTTTAATACAAGTGTGTTCTGTACAGTTATAGACACCAAAAAGTCCTGAAAGTGCTCCATCTTCTCAAAAGCTGATCTTGGTACCTGTCTACTGATGACCTGAGAATACAAGTTATTTTGAAAGAGTTTATCAGCATTAAGCTGGTGAGTTCATAAGTATTTTAGTGTCGGTATTTGTATCAAAACATTTGAACATTGTTATAAACAATAGTTTGTAAACATTTGTGGTAAAAGTATGTGAATGTTTGTACGTGTTTGCAAAAGATTGAATTTCTCAGAAAAACCTATATATTCTATTTAAAAGTAACCTTCTACCAAGGCGTAACTGTTTTGTATGTTTGTTTATCGTAAAAGTGTGTAATTTTCCAAATATACTATCATTATCAAAATATAGTTTATACATTATTGTATAAGTGAAATAGTCACTACTTGTATATAAAGGATAAATTATTGTAGTATTGTAGTATTGTATTATAAGAACTACTGATGTATTAACTACCTTAAACCGTATTTATATTAAGGTATTATGTGATTTAATTGCAGCATACTATCGACTGGTAACAACGACATATGAATGGTCGTAATACGGAATGATGTTTGGCACCCGCATACCTGCAGGTCCGGCTGTAGCTAGCAGCAAGGTGTAGGATAGTCAATCCAGTATAGATCTATACGCAAACTCACGCTCTCCCTCCAAGAGAATTCTGGTTACAACTCGGGCCATGACATTTAAGATGATGCACCGATACAGTGGATCACAATTGTAAACGTATTCATGTATATGTAATGTAATGTTACTTGTTCTAGTATCGTTGTATATGTTCTCTTCCTAGTATAGTTGTATATGTTCTTCTCTAGTATAGTTGTATATGTTCTTCTCTAGTATAGGTGTATATGTTCTTCTCTAGTATAGGTGTATATGACTCATGAATCAACTGACTCATTGATCTAGCAATAGTGTAAATGTAATCTTGTATTACCCCGATGGTAACTTAATAACGATGTAACTGATACGCATGAATAATGGAAGTACTTTTATGTATATATATGCACATATAATATATAATTAATATTGATATGGCCCTCGGAAGGCTACCCGACATCCCACCAGACCACATCCAAATCGAGGAAAAGGAAATAGGGCGGACAACCTTCCTAAGCCTTTTAAACGTTTCCTATATATCTATACATATATGGACATGCAATTTATAAGAAGTATAATAAAGTTTAAATAAAAGTATTTGATAAGTAAAAGAGTTTGTAAAACAGTTTGAAACAGTGATCAAATCATTGGTTTTATAGTTATTAATCACATGTGATTGATGCAATAACTATAACTATTCAACGTGTATCCCCCCCATAAAAGCATTTAAAACATTTAAAAGTATTTCAAAGGTTAATTAAAGGGGTATAAACTCACCCGTAGTGAGTGGTTCTGATGACAATGTTGGATTAGATGGTAGGTGTCAAGTGGTAACTTGAGTACACACGCAAATCCTATTTAGCATATATTGTACATATATGAATATAATTAGTGTTATGTACAACTAATTAATGTATTGGGACCACCTTAGGGACTAGCAAACACTTATAATGGAGTGTTACAATAATATATGATTGTATGAGGGTTTATAAGGCTATACAAGAAGGTGTATGGCCAAAATACACACTTTATGTGTGTGTGCGGCCAGGTGTGCGGCCTGGTGTGCTGCCAGCACATGTGTGCAGCCATGTGTGCTGCCAGAAACATGGTGTTCTTGGTGTTCTTGGTACCTTTTACGAAGATCTTCAAAGAGAATGGATGATACTTGAGAGGATTTCATGTTCTATGCTTGAAGAAGTGAAGGAAGTGTTCAAAAATGATTTATGTGTGGTATATATAGGTGGAGTGTGCGGTTGGAAAGGGTGTGAGGCCGCAAACAAGGGTGTGTGGCCGCACACTCCATGTGTTGGAGTGTTTGGCCCGGTTTTGATTCCTACACTTCGAGTTAACCCTTTTTAACACACCTACCTTGATCATATCACATTTAGAACGCTTCAAAAGACTCTAAATGGTACTATCATATAGTAAAATGAGTCTAATATTGAAAAGAATTGAAGAATGTACGCGAGAAATTTTAGGGTTGTCACATCATCCCCCCGTTAGAGGGAATTTCATCCCAAAATTTGATTTTAAGCTACTAGGTTATTACAAGTAACTAAGTAAAAAGATGAGGATATTTCAGTTTTATATGATCCTCTTGCTCCCATGTAAATTCCGTCCTTGCTTGGCGTTCCAGCGAACCTTCACAATCGGGATGCGGCTTTGTTTCGTCTGTTTGACTTGACGGTCCATGACTTCTACGGGTTCTTCCACGAAGTTGAGGTTCTCGTTGATCTTGATCTCTTCGAGTGGAATTACAAGAGTTTCGTTGGATAGACACTTTTTCAAGTTGGAAACGTGGAAGGTAGAATGTACGTTACGAAGTTCGTTCGGTAGATTGAGTTTGTAAGCCACTGGGCCGATTCTTGCGAGAATCTCGAAAGGCCCAATGTACCATGGATTTAGCTTTCCACACTTTTCGAAGCGTATCAAGCCCTTCCAGAGTGAGACCTTCAATAAAACGCGGTCGCCCACCTGGAATTCCAACGGTTTTCTACGTTTATCAGCATAGCTTTTCTATCGGTCTCTGGCGGCTTTCAATCGTTCACGGATCTGAACGATCTTCTCCGTCGTTTCCCGAATGATTTTCGGGCCTGTGAGTGCATTGTCAGATGTTTTCCCCTTAGCTAACTGGGTGTCACCCACTTTAGCCCAACACAGAGGGGATCTGCATTTCCGGCCGTAGAGGGCTTCAAATGGGGCAGCCTTGATGCTTGTGTGATAATTGTTATTGTAGGAAAATTCGACAAGGGGTAAGTGAGTATCCCATGCCTTTCCAAAGTCAATCACACAGGCTCTCAGCATATATTCCAGTGTTTGAATGGTCCTCTCACTTTGCCCGTCGGTCTGAGGGTGGCAGGTTGTGCTCATGTCTAGCCTTGTTCCTAGGGAATGTTGCAACGATTGCCAGAATCTTGAGTTGCACCTACTATCTCTATCGGAGATAATGGATATAGGAACACCATGCAGTCGCACGATTTCCCTAATGTATGTTCTCGTAAGTTTCTCCATCTTATCAGTTTCCTTGATAGACTTGGTCAATCTATCGACGATGACCCATATGGTATCAAGCCCACCCGTTGTTTTGGGTAACTTGGTTATGAAATCCATAGTGATCCGCTCCCACTTCCATTCTGGGATCTCTGGTTGTTGCAGTAAACCAGAGGGTTTCTGGTACTCAACCTTGACCCTTGCGCAAGTAAGGCATTTACTTACGAAGGTAGCAATCTCTGCTTTCATATTAGTCCACCAGTATAGCTTTTTAAGATCTGGACACATCTTATCTGAACCTGGGTGGATGGAATACCGAGTGTTGTGCGCCTCGGTCATGACCAAGTCTCGGAAGCCACCGTGTTTCGGGGTCCAGATCCGGTCCATGAAATACAGGGCTCCGCCACCCTTAGTTTCTAAGTTCATATCCATTCCTCTGAGGGATTCACTCGTCACTTGTTCAGGTTTCATAGCTTCAAGTTGAGCTGCCTGAATTTGTTTAGACAAGTACGAATGGATGGTCATTGTCAACGACTTGACTCTTCGACAAGAATTTTCCTTCCGACTTAGGGCGTCTGCTACTACATTGGCTTTACCCGGATGATAACGAATGTCGCATTCGTAGTTATTGAGTAGCTCGATCCACCGTCGTTGACGCATGTTGAGCTCCTTCTGGTGGAATATGTGTTGTAAACTCTTGTGGTCAGTAAAAATGTTGCTTTTTGTGCCATACAAGTAATGTCTCCAGAACTTCAGGGCAAACACAACTGCCCCCAGCTCAAGATCATGTGTGGTGTAGTTGACTTCATGTGTCTTCAGCTGTCTCGAGGCGTAGGCGATGACCTTACCCCGTTGCATTAGAACACAACCGAGCCCTTGGTTTGACGCATCGCAATAGACCACGAAGTATTCTATTCCTTCGGGTAGGGATAGTATTGGTGCGGTGCACAAGGCTCGCTTGAGCGTTTGAAATGCTCTCTCCTATTTCTCTTCCCAGTCAAAGGCCACGCCCTTCTAGGTCAGTGTTGTAAGAGGTTTCGCGATACTGGAGAAGTTCTGTATGAATCTGCGGTAGTAGCCAGCAAGACCTAGAAATTGACGAATTTCTGTAGGCGTCCTTGGTGCTGACCAGTTCTCAATAGCTTTAATTTTGGATGGATCCACGTGGATTCCCTCTTCGCTTACCACATGTCCTAAGAATTTGACTCTTCGGATCCAAAATTCACACTTCGAGAACTTCGCATAGAGTTTTTCCGTTCGTAAAGTTCTTAAAACTTGTCGTAGGTGATTGCCATGCTCTTCCTTACTCCGGGAGTAGATCAAAATGTCATCGATGAAAACAATTACGAACTGATCCATGTAAGGTCGGCATACTCGATTCATCAGATCCATGAAAACTGCGGGCGCATTGGTCAGTCCGAATGGCATCACCACGAACTCGTAGTGTCCGTAACGAGTCCGGAAGGCTGTCTTTGGAACATCCTCCTCTAGCACTCGTAACTGGTGATATTCGGATCTCAGATCAATTTTGGAAAAATAATTCGTCCCTTGGAGTTGGTTGAATAAATCATCGATGCGAGGCAGAAGGTAACGATTTTTTACCGTCAGTTTGTTGAGTTCCCTGTTGTCGATACACATACAGAATGGTCCGTCTTTCTTCTTAACGAACAAGACCGGTGCTCCCCAAGGTGAGAAACTCGGTCTTATAAAGCCTTTGCTGAGAAGTTCGTTAAGTTTCCCTGATAATTCCTGCATCTCTGCTGGTGCTAATCGGTAGGGCGACTTGGCTACTGGGGTAGCTCCTGGAACTAAGTCGATTCTGAACTCGACCTGTCGTTGCGGAGGTAATCCTTGTAGCTCTTCTGGGAAAATGTCGGCAAAGTCGCTCACTACTGGAATGTCTTTTATTTCTTTCGTTTCTAGGCTTGTATCGACAATGTGAGCAAGGAATGCACAATATTCCTTACGTAGATATTTATGTGCTTGAATAATGGAGATAATATGAAGACTTGTACTGGGTTTGTCGCCGTAGACTATAAGGGTTTCGCTAGACGGGAGGTTTAGACGGATTGCTTTCTCGTAGCACATGATGTCGGTGCGATGAAGACTCAACCAATCCATGCCGATGATAACGTCGAAGCTTTTAATTGAAACCGGCATGAGTTCGATTGGAAATGAATGGTTATCTAGAGTTAGGTTGCATCTTAAGTATATGCTCCTGGTGCATTCAGTTTTCCCATTATCCATTTCTACCATGAATTGTTCTTTAGGTGCGTGCGGTTGATGTTTAAGTATGTGTGCAAATTTATGGTTCACGAAGCTTCGCTTCGCTCCACTATCGAATAGGATTCATGCATAGGAGTTATCGAGAAGGAACGTACCAGTCCCCACCGTCGGGTCAGCAACAGCTTCCCCATGGCTTATTGTCTGTACTCTCCCTGATCCACCTGCATTCTTTGCTTTGGGGCAGTCCCTCTTGTAGTGGCCTGCTTCACCACATCCATAGCAAGTTGGGCTCGCGCCTGAGCCAGGGACTTAAGTGATCGGTCTTGCCGGAGACCTACAGAAACGGACAGTGTGGCCTTTCTTGTCGCAATTAGAACACTGCATTTCACGGCAGGGGCCATTGTGGTGGAAGTTGCATTTGTTGCACTTAGGCAAACTTCCAGCATACTGCTTCACCGGAGCAGTAGCGGCAGTAGGGGTTATCTCAACATGTACAACCACAATTTGCTGCTTTTTGGCAGCTCGCTGCTTCTTCTTGTCATCCCAGAACTTCCGCTTAGAGTCAGTGGGTTTGGAGGGTTCTGAGACGGCTTGGGTTGTTGTCGCTGTTGGGGATTGGATTCCATGGTCAATGAGTCGCTGTGCCAGCCGCTTGGCACTGTCGAAAGTAGTGGGGTTTGATGATAGAACATTTCCTTGGTACGGAGGCACCAGCCCCCAGATGTACCTTTCGATCTTTTTCCCTTAAGTGGGAACCATATTGGGGCAGAGAGCTACCAGTTCACTGAATCTGGCGGTATAAGCGACTATGTTGGAGCCCTTCATGGTTAGGCCCCATAGTTCTTGCTCCAATTTCTGGATTTCGCCCCTCGGGCAATACTCCTCAATCATGATGTCTTTCATTGTTTCCCAGCCCATGTCGTTGGCTACAATGAGAGTTAGAGCTTTAACGTGGCTGTTCTACCACGTTAGGGCTTTTCCTTCAAAGGTACAGGCAGCATATTTAACCTTGCTCGCCGTAGGGCATGAACAAATTTCAAAGACCGATTCAGTCTTCTCGAACCATTGCGAGAGGGCAATGACTCCGCCGGTTCCATAAAAGGACTTCGGCTTACAGTTGGTGAAATCCTTGTAGGAGCATTCTCTCGTGCGCACATGGATCTCAGCATGAGTAGATTCAACAGGGGTTCCACCTTGGTTGTTGTTAGTTGAGTGATATTGAGCCATGGCAGTTGCCACTGCCACAGCCACTTCAGCATTCAGAGCCGCAGTATCGATGACCGGAGGAGGTGGAGGTGGAGGATGTGCAGGGTTACGTCTTGTTGACTTACGAGGAGGCATCTTTTAGCTATAAGTTTATAAAGACATATACAATGGTAAGAATCAATTGTAATCAAGTTGAGAGTGACACATGGACTAAATAGCCATAGTCCAACAGTTGAATGAGTGTACGAATTGAAGTCACAATAGGGAAGAATAGTAGAAAAACGCAAGTGTAAAGATTTTCTCACAGATTAGATAGCTGTCAATATTACTGGTATTATTGATGTAATGTGTTCAGGGAAAATCGACCTTAAAGTAGGTCTTACATCATACCATACGGAAAAGTTTGACAGTTACTAGGTTCCTAGTTAGCGTACTGAAAGTTAGGAATATTATACAGACAAGCGCTACTTAAAGCCCAGATACTAAAGGCTATTGCTAAATCAAAAGGCAAAGATGTACTACACATCTTCTAATGACGACGAGAATTCCTAGGGCGAATTCTCATATCTTCCAGTTGGCGAACCACTTCTTGAAGGTTTCGTTCGTGAGCTCTTTGGCGAACTCAAAGTTTTTACGATTTCGGTGGTTAATTGCTGTATCAGTGTGTCATTGGTTCTCCTCGTCCCTTCGATTGCTTCTTCTAGCTGTCGAATGCGGACGGTGTTAACGCCTGAGTTGGCATCAACCTCCATGACTCGTTCGATGGTTGCTCGACCTTGTTCGTTGTTTCGAGCAATTCTACGGACCATGACGGGTAGAGCTCTATCCGCAGAACCACCTTCGCTAACGTTGTAAAAGCTTCGGTCTCCATCTGAGAAGCCTTCTGCTTGATGATCATCTAACGGGATTTGGTGTTCATCATCGGACTCTGCTTCGAGCCATCCTGCGTTTCCTTTGTTTGGGAAGTACGGGTCGCTGTGATGAAATCCAGCCATGAAATCTACGCGAGAAAAGGGATATAAGAATCTTTTATAAATAGGCGTACTAATCTAAGATAATTATAAGATGATCTTCATCACTTATGTCAATACTTGTGTAGTGTATACCAGTTATATGAAATTAGAGTAGGATAGCCATTCGAATAAGTGGCCCTAACTCCAAATCAACAACCAAACAAGGAACATGAAGTGAGGCAAAGGTCACAGATTCTGAGTCTATAACACCTAAATTTCATATAACCTTAGCATATACACTTAACAATTATTGACCTACTTGATAGAGATCTTTTTAATTCTAAGGTATGTAATTATAGTAACCCAAAATACTCCTATAGTATTTTAGACTTATGTTCTGTTCTAATGTTCTTGTCGTAGTAGTGTTGGTAAGTTTTTAGACTTGTTAACATATCACAGCCATTCTAGGGCATATACTAATCACTCCTCGGACCAGCATAGTTGATCAGGCTATGCCATTCCCAAGACTGACCCTACATCACCCAGCTTACCTGTGATATTTAACAATCGTAATACTTTTGTTCTTGTCATTGTGACACCGATTTTAGTATGAATGCAGACTTGTATACTTTATTAAATATTTTAGTATTTAATGTATAGACTCTTGGTCATAGTGTTTTAATCCCAAATGGGTTTATAGTTAGTATATCTTTTATGGGTTGATATACTCAATTCACTATAAACAATGCTCTGATACCAATCTGTCACACCCCAAAACCGAGAATGGCGAAAACGTTCTGGGACGGAGGACGTCATGTAATGTATCACAACACAGTAATAGTAAACAAGCAAACAACATCATCCATTGCATTAAATATAAAATTTTAATACAAGTGTGTTCTGTACAGTTATAGACACCAAAAATAATGTAAATCAAAATAAAGAGATGAGTCCTGAAAGTGCTCCATCTTCTCAAAAGCTGATCTCGGTACCTTTCTACTGATGACCTGAGAATACAAGTTATTTTGAAAGATTTTATCAGCATTAAGCTGGTGAGTTCATAAGTATTTTAGTGTCGGTATTTGTATCAAAACGTTTGAACATAGTTATAAACAATAGTTTGTAAACATTTGTGGTAAAAGTATGTGAATGTTTGTACGTGTTTGCAAAAGTTTGAATTTCTCAGAAAAACCTATATTTTCTATTTAAAAGTAGCCTTCTACCAAGGCGTAACTGTTTTGTATGTTTGTTTATCGTAAAAGTGTGTAATTTTCCAAATATACTATCATTATTAAAATATAGTTTATACATTATTGTATAAGTGAAATAATCACTAATTGTATATAAAGGATAAATTATTGTAGTACTGTAGTATTGTATTATAGGAACCACTGCTGTCTAACTACCTTAAACCGGATTTATATTAAGGTATTATGTGATTTAATTGCACCATACTATCGACTGGTAACAACGACATATGAATGGTCGTAATACGGAATGATGTTTGGCACCCGCAGACCTGCAGGTCCGGCTGTAGCTAGCAGCAAGGTGTAGGATAGTCAATCCAGTATAGATCTATACGCAAACTCAC
The DNA here is from genome assembly GCF_002870075.4 of Lactuca sativa. NCBI lineage: Eukaryota > Viridiplantae > Streptophyta > Magnoliopsida > Asterales > Asteraceae > Lactuca > Lactuca sativa. Next base: position 174,452,921 of record NC_056625.2, on the reverse strand, counting down.
GCTCTCTCTCCAAGAGAATTCTGGTTACAACTCGGGCCGTGACATTTAAGGCATGCTCTGATACAGTGGATCACAATTGTAAACGTATTCATGTATATGTAATGTAATGTTACTTGTTCTAGTATCGTTGTATATGTTCTCTTCCTAGTATAGTTGTATATGTTCTTCTCTAGTATAGGTGTATATGTTCTTCTCTAGTATAGGTGTATATGACTCATGAATGAACTGACTCATTGATCTAGCAATAGTGTAAATATAATCTTGTATTACCCCGATGGTAACTTACTAATGATGTAACTGATACGCATGAGTAATGGAAGTACTTTTATGTCTATATATGCACATATAATAGATAATTAATATTGAAACGGCCCTCGGACGGCTACCCGACATCCCACCAGACCACATCCAAATCGAGGAAAAGGAAATAGAGCGGACAGCCTTCCTAAGCCTTTTAAACATTTCCTATATATCTATACATATATGGACATGCAATTTATAAGAAGTATAATAAAGTTTAAATAAAAGTATTTGATAAGTAAAAGAGTTTGTAAAACATTTTGAAGTAAAACAGTTTGATAAACAGTGATCAAATCATTGGTTTTATAGTTATTAATCACATGTGATTGATGTAATAACTATAAGTATTCAACTTGTATCCCCCCCCCATAAAAGCATTTAAAACATTTAAAAGTATTTCAAAGGTTAATTAAAAGGGTATAAACTCACCCGTAGTGAGTGGTTCTGATGACAATGCTGGATTAGATGCTAGGTGTCAAGTGGTAACTTGAGTACGCACGTGAATCCTATTTAGCATATATTGTACATATATGAATATAATTAGTGTTATGAACAACTAATTAATGTATTGGGACCACCTTAGGGACTAGCAAACACTTATAATGAAGTGTTACAAGCATATATGATTGTATGAGTGTTTATAAGGCTATTGTAACAACCAAAAACTTCAACATAATTTAAACTTTTCAAAACAATTCATTTTAATAACGTCATTACAAAAAGGTTTTCAATACATTATTTATCAGAGTATTTCCCAGGTCCATTTCATAAAACACCAACGCGAGGAATGGTACGATCACGCCTTTTCCTTGCCACAGACTCCTGAGAACCTGAAAACAAAAAACCACAACTGTAAGCCCGAAAGCTTAGTGAGATACCCCCAAAATACCAACCACATATACGCCCTTCCAAGCCATGACCTTCCGGTCCCAAACATATTGCCTTCCGGCCCATAACATATTGCCTTCCGGCCCATAACATAAAAAGCATACATAACATAACAGAACATAGAACAGCCATGCATATCGGGTCAAACCCCAGTCCAAACAACCCTGCGTGCATAACGTTCAATCATATAACAGTTCACAGTCAACAAGTCGATCAAACAGATCACATAACATATCATCACCTTAACCAGGTTACCGACCTAACCGATCACGAACATAATATCACCCTACGTCTCAGCCAAAATACTACTTACGCACATACGCCTTTCCAGGCCATGACCTTCCGGTCCACATAATATATAATGCCTTCCGGCCCATATCATAATGCCTTCCGGCCCATATCAAGCAATGCCATAACAGACAACTATCCGGATTTCCATCCGATAAAGGGTCGGCCTTGGTGCCGTAGACCCTGTCGATATAGTGAGGATAACTCACCTCGCGATTGCCGATACTCAGAACCGAAGAAGCAGACTCTCGAATCACCAACTCACCGCAAATCCCGAACTAACCACCATCACAAAAATAAACATAAGGTCAATCATACTTTCACTTATCGGGCCAAGACCAAAGTCCCAATCTCACACAAATTCGCACATTGGCCCAATTTACCAAATTGGGCCCACCTCACCAAATGGGCCTAGATCCAATATCCATAATATTAATTGGGCCCAAAATACTCTATTCATACTTTCCAGACTTGGCCCAAACACCAGCAACCCACAATTGGCCCAACACAAAGATCGCTAAAAGAAAACGGGACATTGGCCCGCTACGCGGGGCGTACTCGAAGGTTACGCGGTGCGTAACTACGAGATCCATTAAGCCCTTTCTAACATGTTAATGGCTTAAGCTCATAAGCCCAAACTTTAGATCCAAAGGTCAAATATGATTAGAATTCATAAATCTCAGACTTTATCACTTGAGACGTCCTTAAGCCCTTACTCCAAGGTCTTAATCCATTAAGACCTATATAACTCATACATGGAATAACTACAACCCTTGGGACCTCATTTTTATCACTCAAGACCTCTCCAAAGGTCTGAAAGTACAGATAATCTTGGCCAAATCGAGCTATACAACAAGGAGAGGACTTTTGGGACAAGAATGGAGACAAAGCTTCAAAATACATAAATCTATGCCATAAGAAGGTCAAGCAAGAGACTTTATACCTTAAACCAGCTCCAAAGGGTGGTATTTCTTCAGATCCACAAGCTCCACACGTTCTTCTTCTTCTTTGACAACTTCCCTTTTCTCCTTCAAGCCTTTCTTTTGCCAACAAGAGCTTCCCAAGGTCGAACACACTCAAATATGGAGGGAATACGAGATCTAGGGTTTCTCTGGGGTTGAAGATAAGCTTATGGAGGCTGACGGGTGAACCATCATGTTCCTTATATAGTGGCTGACCCTAAAAATAGGGCTTGGGGTTTCTGAGAGTACGTTGGGCGTACCTCCCTGGTACGCTGGGCGTACTCACCCGGCTACCCGCAAACATTCATTCCATTACGCTGGGCGTACGTCCAGCTTACGCTGGGCGTACCCAGCCACCTTTCAAAACACAAAAGCATGCATGCATGCATGGGACCATTTCCTTCGTATTCCACAAGGAACTATAAACAATGGTCAACTTTGAGGCACCACAACTCCTCTAATCAACTCCCACTCTCAAATAAGTTTACATTCATACGAGGGTGACTAGAAGCCCAAAACTTCTAACACATACACCCGTCCGAAACCTACTCGGATGAAGCTCATTTCTCGAAAGGGACAAAAATTACCCATCCTCTTAAATCTCAGGGACTTATAATTGAACACTCGAAGAACGGGGTGTTACAATTCTCCCCCACTTAAATTAGGCTTCGTCCTCGAAGCCTGCAGCAACTCTAATTCAGAACTTCCCCTGCAACGCACTACCTGGTACTAACCAAACCAGGTCCCTCAAGGTACAACCATCGAAACCCGAAACTCACTTCCTCCTTTCTTGCGGTGCCCTGACCACCGTCTCAAGTTGGTCACCGACTTTACCCTCTGATAGTCACACTCAACAATCGGGTACTACCCATGATGCAATACTGCTCCAGATCACAATAATCACTCGACCCATATGAGCTAGAAATAACCATGAACCACCGGATTCCCGATCTGAATCCAACTATATCCACTCCGAGCTGACAGAAGGACACATTCTTCAGTCACAGAGCAACTCCCACGAGTGCTCTTCTTGCAATCACACGCACACGCTGAACCAGCCCTAGCACTCTCGAGTTGGGAAAAACCCGCCACACTGACGACATCTCTAACATCCCGAGGAGGAATCACCACTACATACACAACTCCTTGATCAAAATCAAGCTGGGAGTCCCAGACTCCATCCCAGTATCCCTCCTGAGGCACTTGGCTCTAACCCCCCGGAATCCCTCCCGCGTCCTCAGCAGACATCCCATCATGATGTCATTCCATACCATCATCGCAATCACGCTGCTTAATGACCGCCGTATGGGTCCTGTGCTTTCAGTAGTACGGGCCCATACTACCTTCCACACCTACCCATATTTGTATGAAGTACTACCACAACACCCTAGCGACAAATATACATAGCAAGCGCTCGATCCTCACTCCTAGAGGAACACTGGAAATCTCAACAGAGGAAAACCCTAGGCTAGCAGGCATCACATAACAGGCAACATCATCATGAAATCCTGAAGATCCCTAGCCTACCACTAGCATGTTGTTCTATCAAGCTCAATAAGACAAATATCATGTATGGTATCTTGGGGTTACTTACTGGCTCCGGCTGATCGTACCTCCGCGTCCTCCTTTTACTTAATTTGAAAACCATTTTAATTTCTCTTTTTAAAACCCTCCTCGATTTGAGACTGGAGTCACACGAGTGTTCCTCCAATTCACTCAAACCAAGGCTCTGATACCAACTTGTAACAACCAAAATCTTCAACATAATTTAAAATTTTCAAAACAATTCATTTTAATAACGTCATTACAAAAAGGTTTTCAATACATTATTTATCAGAGTATTTCCCAGGTCTATTTCATAAAACACCAACGCGAGGAACGGTACGATCACGCCTTTGCCTTGCCACAGACTCCTCAGAACCTGAAAACATAAAACCACAACTGTAAGCCTGAAAGCTTAGTGAGATACCCCCAAAATACCAACCACATATACGCCCTTCCAGGCCACGACCTTCCGGTCCCAAACATATTGCCTTCCGGCCCATAACATATTGCCTTCCGGCCCATAACATAACAAGCATACATAACATAACAGAACATAGAACAGCCATGCATACGGGTCAAACCCTAGTCCAAACAACCCTGCGTACATAACGTTGAACCATATAACAGTTCACAGTCAACAAGTCGATTAAACATATCACATAACATATCATCACCCTAACCAGGTTACCGACCTAACCGTTCACGAACATAACATCACCCTACGTCTCAGCCAAAATACTACTTACGCGCATACGCCTTTCCAGGCCATGACCTTCCGGTCCACATAATATATAATGCTTTTCGGCCCATATCATAATGCCTTCCGGCCCATATCATAATGCCTTCCGGCCCATATCATAATGCCTTCCGGCCCATATCAAGCAATACCATAACAGACAACTATCCAGATTTCCATCCGATAAAGGGTCGGCCTTGGTCTCGTAGACCCTGTCGATATAGTGAGGATAACTCACCTCGCGATTGCCGACACTCTGAACCGAAGAAGCAGACTCTCGAACCACCATCACAAAAATAAACATAAGGTCAATCATACTTTCACTTATCGGGCCAAGACCAAAGTCCCAATCTCACACAAAGTCCCACATTGGCCCAATTTACCAAATTGGCCCCACCTCACCAAATGGGCCTAGATCCAATATCCATAATATTAATTGGGCCCAAAATACTCTATTCATACTTTCCAGACATGGCCCAAACACCAGCAACCCACAATTGGCCCAACACAAAAGCCCAAAAAGGAAGTCCACAAGAGGAGTACGCTGGGCGTACTCTCCTTGGTACGCTGGGCGTACTGCAAAGATCGCCAAAAGAAAACGGGACACTGGCCCGCTACGCGGGGCGTACTCGAAGGTTACGCGGGGCGTAATTGCGAGATCCATTAAGCCATTTCTAACCTCTTAATGGCTTAAGCTCTTAAGCCCAAACTTCAGATCCAAAGGTCAAATATGATTAGAATTCATAAAGTCTCAGACTTTATCACTTGGGACGTCCTTAAGCCCTTAGTCCAAGGTCTTAATCCATTAAGACCTATATAACTCATACATGGAATAACTACAGCCCTTGGGACCTCATTTTTATCACTCAAGACCTCTCCAAAGGTCTGAAAGGACAGATAATCTTGGCCAAATCGAGCTATACAATAAGGAGAGGATTTTTGGGACAAGAGTGGAGACAAAGCTTCAAAATACATTGATCTATGCCATAAGAAGGTCAAGCAAGAAACTTTATACCTTAAACCAGCTCCAAAGGGTGGTATTTCTTTAGATCCACAAGCTCCACACGTTTTTCTTCTTCTTTGACAACTTCCCTTTTCTCCTTCAAGCCTTTCTTTTGCCAACAAGAGCTTCCCAAGGTCAAACACACTCAAATATGGAGGGAATACGAGATCTAGGGTTTCTTTGGGGTTGAAGATAAGCTTATGGAGGCTGAGGGGTGAACCATCATGTTCCTTATATAGTGGCTGACCCTAAAAATAGGGTTTGGGGTTTCTGAGAGTACGCTGGGCGTACCTCCCTGGTACGCTGGGCGTACCTCCCTGGTACGCTGGGCGTACTCACCCGGCTACCCGCAAACATTCATTCCATTACGCTGCGTGTACCCAGCCACCTTTCAAAACACAAAAGCATGCATGCATGGGACCATTTCCTTCGTATTCTACAAGGAACTATAAACAATGGTCAACTTCGAGGCACCGCAACTCCTCTAATCAACTCCTACTCTCAAATAACTTTACATTCATATGAGGGTGACTAGAAGCCCAAAACTTCTAACACATACACCCGTGCGAAACCTACTCGGATGAAGCTCATTTCTCGAAAGGGACCAGAATTACCCTTCCTCTTGAATCTTAGGGACTTATAATTGAACACTCGAAGAACGGGGTGTTACAATTCTTGGGTTAGATCTGATCACACATCGGCTTGGAAGGAGAACTAAGCATTCCTTATAAGGGGTGTGGATACGTTCCCTATCACAACGCGTTTTAAAGTTGTGAGGGCAGCAGATCCCGTAAGAACTCTGCAGTTAAGCGTGCTCGGGCAGGAGTAGTATCGGGATGGGTGACCCCTGGGAAGTCCTCGTGCCGAGTGGCCCAAAGCGGACAATATTTTGATACGTGCCAGAGGGGGTGTTACAAATGGTATCAGAGCTAGGTCACGGGTCGATGTGTTCGACGGGGACGTCGAACCCTATAATGGGGGGTAACAGTGGGTTAGATCTGATCCCACATCGGCTTGGAAGGAGAACTAAGCATTCCTTAGAAGGGGTGTGGATACCTTCACTATCACAACACGTTTTAAAGCCGTGAGGGCAGCGGATCCCATAAGAACTCTGCAATTAAGCGTGCTCGGGCGGGAGTAGTACCAGGATGGGTGACCCCTTGGGAAGTCCTCGTGTCGAGTGGCCCAAAGCGGACAATATTGTGATACGTGCCAGAGGGGGTGTTACTTCTATACAAGAAGGTGTATGGCCAAAATACACACTTTATGTATGTGTGCGGCCAGGTGTGCTGCCAGTACATTTGTGCGACCATGTGTGCTGCCAGATGGTGTGTGCTGCCAGAAACATGGTGTTCTTGGTGTTCTTGGTACCTTTTATGAAGATCTTCAAAGAGAATGGATGATACTTGAGAGGATTTTGTGTTCTATGCTTGAAAAAGTGAAGGAAGTGTTCAAAAATGATTTAAGTGTGGTATATATAGGTGGAGTGTGTGAGGCCGCAAACAAGGGTATTGTGGCCACATACTCCATGTGTTGGAGTGTTTGGCCCGATTTTGATTCCTACACTTCGAGTTAATCCTTTTTAACTCACCTACCTTGATCATATCACATTTAGAACGCTTCAAAAGACTCTAAATGGTACTATCATATAGTAAAATGAGTCTAATATTGAAATGAATTGAAGAATGTACGTGAGAAATTTTCGGGTTGTCACACCTAGTGAGTTAGTGAATACACAACTCACACTATGTGGTAGGCTTAAAATCTTTATAATTACAACTCATAAGTTTCAGTGAATCAGTTCATAGGATTTCAGTTAGGGATAACCACAACCATAAATTCATAAGTCTGTCGACCTCTCTTATGAATTTTTTGCAAGCCACTCAGAAAATCTAGTGCCGTTAACATTTGACTTGACTTCGTTCCTGAAAACTTATCCCTATTTTATCTTTTCATCTATTTAGATAAAAGATGCCTCCCAGAAGAAATCGTAGACACTTTAACACCCTACCGCATCAACTCCACCGCCACCACCACAACAATTCGATGCTGGAATACTACAGGCAGCAGTCACTGCTGCAGTATTCACAGCCATGGAACACTACAACGTGACAGTCATCAACGAGTCGGGTGACGGTGTTATCACCCATAACCATGTGCATCAGAAGGAATGTTCCTAGAAGGATTTCTAGAATAGCAAGCCTAAAGCTTTCGATGGGACGAAAGGAGTCCTTACTATGATGTAGTGGTTTGAGAAGACATAATCAGTCTTCGAAATCTGCGACTGTCTAGAAAGGAGCATAGTGAAATTTGTTGTTTGCACTTTCACGGAAAGAGCCCTCATATGGTGGAACAACCATGTGAAGTCACTGGGTCTTGCAGTGGAAAATTCAATGGGTTGGGAGAACAAGAAAGAACTGATGAGGACAGAGTACTGCCCCAGGGACGAGATACAAAAGCTAGAGGAAGAGCTTTGGAATCTCTCAATGGCTGGGTCCGATATAGTGACCTACACTAATAGATTTAGTGATCTAGCGGTACTATGCCCAGAGATGGTTACTCCCGAGAGTAAGAATATAGAGAGATACATTTAAGGATTATCTCCAACGACGCAAGGAGATGTGTTATCATCCAATCCCACCACTTCCAATAGTGCCAAATGCTTGGCACAGAGATTTGTTGATCATGAAGCCGGTCAAAGCGTGATTACCCCGATTTCTGAGTCATCAAAGGGGAATGCCTACAAGCGAAAGTCTGGGAAGGATAAGAAAAGGGAATCAACATAGAAAGGGAAGATTTATGCTGCTACAACTTCTGTCAACCTAGAACTTACCAATAATTATGTTGGAACACTTCCGAAGTATGACAGGTGCACATTTCATCACACTGGAGCGTGCCGTGAGATGCATTGTAAAAATTGTACCAGAAAGGGACACACAACTCGTTTCTGTAGAGCGTCAGCACAACCTATCTTCCAAGTCCCTAGCGACGAGTTCAGCTAGGCTTGCTATCGGTGTGGTGAAATGGGGAACATGAAGAGCGATTTCCCAATAACAAGGAACTCTTGCGCAGATGGGAGGATACTGATGACCACCGCCGTAAGAGAGACTACTCCGGAGCCACGTTGAAATTATGGTATGTTCCATAGTGTTAATCTTAGACTTATAAACTTTTTAAAAAAACTAGTGCAACTAGATTCATATCATTTTGCGAGATCCCATCAGTTTTAGGGACTCTCGTGCAGCTTATACTTGCTTGTTGCGGTATACCTCATTCGCAACAATAGTATCCTGTATGAAACTAAAGTACTGAAACTCTTTCATAAGTTGCACCATTGTGTTTTTGTAACACCTTTTTGATCTAGTCTAATGCCAGTTAATCCGAGTATTTCGACATTGTCATTTGACTTGAGTCGATTCGATCCTCACAATGCCAGTTTCGTGCAAAAATTCTTTTCCTCGTAATCGACTTTCTAGCGAAGCTGTCATACTAGAACTCAGAGGTAATCATTCATAGAGAGCCGTATATTTTGTAACTTTCCTGAACGGCAAACCTCCCCAGAATAACACACGAACAGTACGTCAAGCTCAATACCAAGGACCCATACGGCTAATCTATCGCTGAAGAATGTATACACAAGGGTGGTACATAATCAGGGTTCTACAGGTTTGTAAGTGATGATTCTGATTTAACTTCTTTTCCTTGTTTGGATATGAGCTTAAATAACAATCATTTATTCAACTTCCTTTTCAATCTTAGTTATATACGACTCGTATACATGAGGTTGCGGTTGATGAACCTAGTATGAGTTATATTATGAACTTTAGGACGGAGACTGTTCAAGACTACGAGTGATCGTGCTGTCATCCAAATAAACTTAGAAGCCAAACATAGACCTTCCTACTGATCAGAACAAGAGACTCATATGGAACAGAAGTCCCTATTCTTTTTATGATTTAGGAGTATTCACTTTCGAATCTGAATTTCGGGACGAAATTCCCTCTAACAGGGGGATCATGTGACAACCAAATTTTTTTTGCTTTAAAAGCCATTCAATTCAATCAAAGTCAGACTCACTGCCACTATCTTTTAGCACTGTTTAAAGTCTGTGTGAGTGTTCTGAGCCCAATACACTTAAGGAATGAGTGTTAGGAAGTACCTGCTAAAACCTCGGAACAACAAATCAAGATTAGCCTCGCCAAAACGGAGTTCACGGCCTAAACATAAGAGTTTACGGCTGTAAGCTCAAGCCATGGCCGTAAACTCTCCTATATAGGCTCATATTCTTCAACTTTCTTCATTAGTTCATTTCGACCTTAAGAACACTTCCATTCGCTCTAAAGTATCATCCTGATTTGCTTCCTTGATCTTCACAAGTCATAAGTGTTCTTTCCTTATTATGTTGTTAATCCTTCTTAACTAGCTTCATCCTCATGATTCATCCATGGAAATCATGTTTTCTTATATCTTCAAGAAACACCAAGAACACACACTAGTGTTTTGGCCCGAAATCAACACTTTTAGCTTCCATATCGTAAGCATCCCTTCATTGTACTTCATATCTATTAGCAAGCCTTGAATCACACCCTTGAAACATGTTAAACCCATGAAGATCTTGAGTTTACGGCCTAAGATCTCCCTTGGCCGTAAACTCCATAATGATGCTTGTTTTGAGCCTTAAACACTCCTATACCATTGTTAACCTTTAGAACACTTGAACCTTTGAAACTCCTTTCCTTTAGGACCCAAAATATACCACTTTGTTGAGTTTACGGCCATAAGGTTTAGAACCTGGCCGTAAACACCTCAACACCCTCCAAAACTTGGGTTTTTGTCATCCTAGTGAAGAGCAATAGTCCCTCAAGTTTCACTAGCATTCAAATGTCCTCTTATGCGTATTGCTTTTAGTTTACGGCCATGAGTTTACTCCCGACCGTAAACACCTTTTTCTTCGCCTTAAACATCCCTTAGTTGAATCACATGTGATTCCAACAATTGGTCAAAGTGTTCCTAGTCACGTGAGGTGTTACCTTGCATTTGGTTGCTTCTAAACACTATATTTATGTCAATATGTGCCAATATATGTCATAAGGACTCATTTGTGTTTCAGAACTTCATTCGTGGAACATCTCATCCTTAATAGACTCATTTGAATCACCAATCATAAGGTGAGTTCATACCCCTACATTTTATCACTTTTCACTGTTTTAAGGGGGGAATGCAAGTCTAAACACAAGAAATTGTGTTTATTATAAATATGTGACATCCCCATTTTCACGGCCAGAAAAGACCGATTTTGTTTATGCTTTATAAAAATCAGAGTTGTTCTTTTAATAAAAATGTTGCGAAATTTGTTCCCAGAAAAACACGATAAATATGTTATTAAAACATTTTTGAAGAAACGTATTTTATTCACCTTAAAACGTTTGGGATGTCATCATTAATACAGAAACATAAGCATAAACAGAACTTACATTTGTTTACACTAGTGATCTACATCTCTTTAAATCTCTCAGTGTAAAGTGACTTCATATCAACACCTGTGATATAAATAAACTGAGTGGGTCAGGTTGGGAAACCTGGTGAGTACATAGGGTTTTCAACCCACAGTTATATAATTATTATGCTACACAATCAAATAATCCACCCAATTACCCATCCCCATTATCTTCTTTACTCTTAAGGATTTAACCTAAGAGTCATCTATCCTGCATTCGTTTATTCCGAAGTCCCTTACTTCCAGGGTTATAGGACTGGCACTAAATCCATAGCTGCCAATGTTCGTTCGTAATGCACTAATTCCATAGTTGCTATAGTCTACTCATCAGGTACTAAATCCATAGCTACCAATATTCATCTAATAGGTACTAAGTCCATAGCTACCAATTCCTAATAGGTACTAAATCCATAGCTACCAGCGTCCAACCAATAGGTACTAAGTCCATAGCTACCAATTCCTAACAGGTACTAAATCCATAGCTACCAACGTCTAACAGGTACTAAGTCCATAGCTGCCAATGTATACTCACATCATCTTCTATCTCTCATCATTCATCTACCCATATCATACCCAACATATTCATATATATAAAATACGTATATAGTTTAAATCCTTTAAAACATGTATAAAACGTTCATCCAGCCTAGACAGCAAATATTCAGATAATATATACACATAGCGCGTAGTTTATATAAAATACTTCATATCTATGTGTAAGATGAAAGGGACTATGCACTCACCTGAGTAGGTGGTGACTCAGCACTCGAACAACGCTTTGATACTCTCAAAACGATTTTACTTCGATAAAACCTAGTACCAATACCACTAGAGTTTAGTCTAACGATAACCGCGACAAATTAAATAGTCTGACAATTATTAAGCGTTAATAACACTCAATATAACTCATAATAATAGCCCAAATAATTATTTTAAGGGCCTAATAACATTCCTATAATTATTTCAAAGTTATATTAAAAATTGCGTAAGCGTAGCACACTTACAACGAATTTTATCGAAAACCGGAACTTAATTGGAGTAGCGTTTCGAAACAGAAAGGCTCTTTTTCTTGGGACTCCGGGAGCCTCGGGGCATCCCTCGGGGGCTAAGGGGTTTAACTAGGGCTTAGGGGGGGTTAGAAACCCTAGAGAGAGAAATAAATCTAGAGAGAGAAGGAAAATTGTGTGAAAAATGGGAAGGCCCTCGCCCCTTTTTATACCCTGCGAGGCCTCGGACTACGTTGGGCGTAATCCTTGGCTACGCGGGGCATAACTTCGGATAAGGCAGACAGGCGTGTTCCAGCTGGCTCGCACTCGGACAGGACCCGGATAAGACCGAAGGTACGCGGGTCGTAATGCGAAGGCTTCGTGGCATGATCCGAAGCGAGGTCTGATCAGCGATGGAGGGTCCGGATGTTGCCACGTCATCTCAGTTTCGCAAATTTCCTTCTCGAATTCTAAAAATCATAACTTTCGCATACGAGCTCCTTTTTCGACATTCTTTATATACACGCGAAGGTGGGAACGTACTCTACAACTTTCGTTTAGACTCCGTCGGCAAATTTTGAATCGATTTTAAATTTATATATTATTAACAGGCCGGGACAAGATTGGTCCGTTAAATCCTCATAACTTCTTCATCCGACATCCATTTTCTCCCATCTTTTTCTCGTTACGCTACTTTTAACGAGATCTTCGATTCTCCTATAGTTCGTGTCGGCTAAAAACCGCTCGATCTAATATTCGAATTTCGGGTTGTACACTACTAACTCGAAACTTCGAAAAATCATAACTTCTTCATACGAAGTCAGATTTGGGCGTTCTTTTTATCGATGTTCTAAGTTTAACATATTCTACGACTTTCGTTTAGAGCGCTAAGGCTAAATCTCGCTCTATCGTAAATTCACTATTTATGCTTCCCGGCACCGTGTCGGTTCCGACGCAAAACTTTGACGGGTCATAAATTCTTCGTTATAACTCGGATTTCGGCGTTCTTTATATGTACGGAAACCTTGTGACATATTCTACAACTTGGTTAATATTATTTATTCTAAATAATATTTTGTCGAAAATTCGTTTTCGAGCCCTTATTGCCTCTAATTGACTAGCCTGGATTTGCGGGCGTTGACACAGGTCGATGTGTTCGACGGGGACGTCGAACCCTATAATGGGGGGTGAAAGTGGGTGGAGAACTAAGCATTCCTTAGAAGGGGTGTGGATACCTTCCCTATCACAACGCGTTTTAAATCCGTGAGGGCAACAGATCCCATAAGAACTCTGCAGTTAAGCATGCTCGGGCGGGAGTAGTACCAGGATGGGTGACCCCCTGGGAAGTCCTCGTGCTGAGTGGCCCAAAGCGGACAATATTGTGATAGGTGCCAGAGGGGGATGTTACAAAATAAAACTCTTTAAATGTTGTAAACGAAATCAAGTCATCAAAGTGCTTTTAAATATAAATAAACTCTTTAAAATGCTTTTAAACTCTTTTAAATGTTAGGAAATGCTTTTAAATGTTTTATAAAATCTTTTAACTTATATTGTGTATAAATGATGTCTATGTAGATATAGTTATATAAGTAGTGTTTAAAGGACTTAGGACTGACTACTAGCCTTATTTCCTTTTCCTTGTTTGGATGTGGACTTAGGGTAACGGTTGTTTTTCCGAATGTCGTTTAAATATTAGTTATATATCATGTATATGTGTGTAGATATAAAAGTTATTTCAGTCAGTTTAATACCTTTGGGTAGCAAGGGCATCCTTTCAGAATCAGTAAGTCAAGTATAGATAACTTACTAGTAAACAATAATGGGTATAGTTCAAGGAAGAACATTAATACTATAATAAACAAGATAACTTGGAGTGTGAATCTATTTCATGGCATAGTGATTTGTTTGCTGAAGTCGTGTTTTCTAACAAGAGTCTCTTGCAGAAAGAGAGCGTATAGTATGGTTATTACCACATCACATCCAAACCTAAATAGGAGGGGTACATGACCACAGTACAGAACCTTAAATATTATAAGGGGTACACGACCACAGTACAGAACCTTGAATATCAATGGGTACACGACCACAGTACCAGACTCAAGTATAAAGAGAACATAACGAATAGTTTAGTCTTAAGTAGTAGTTGCTGTGATTACTTAGTATATAAGCTAAGGTTATGGACGATGAGAAACGGCTAGACAGTTGAATGTGAGATCTCTGTTTTACTTTCCTTTTCCTTGTTTGGATGTGGGGGTACGACAGGATAGCAAAATAAATTGTCCGCCCGCTTCTAATTATATATAATAAGTATGTGCTAGGTGAATCACATGATAGTCTTATCATAGGGTATTCAAAGTTCAGTTCAAAGAAATGTAAACGAACATAGCATAGTCTTCTCATCGTATATTTATTATATTATAAACTAAGACTAAATATACTAGTTCAGGGTATATAAATACATTCACAGGATGGTTTCATGAAGAGTTAAAACTAACTATTCAATAATACAGTATGTCACCAGTCAGTGGAACGGTTTTAGGAGATAAAACTACTTTTCAATAACAAATAAGGAATATATGATTTTCTATGTTCGATGGTAAAACTTTCTTGGTACACTAGTTCATTTTAAAGGATTCTTAAGAAGGTTAATGTAATAATTTCCTTGCTTATACATTCCCGACTTATATATAACGAATATCTGGTAGACAATAGAATGTGACATTTCTAACTTAGTTTATTTTCCTTGTTTGGATATGAAACTAGGGTAGAACCCTACAATTTATTATCCACCCAATCTTTATTACATCCTTACGTGTATAAGCTAAGTTTTCATGGATATTAACTCACCACTTAGTCAGAATCAGTAAAACATAGCATACTCTTAATTGGAACTATAATCCTTTAGTTTATACGCTAGGGTTATATATAATGAAGGCTAGAAAGATTTGAGAATGTGTGAACTCAGTTTTACTTTCCTTTTCCATGTTTGGATGTGGGGGTACGACCGAATCACACATTCGACTATCCGTCTCATATTGATTATAAGTAATTAGTATAAACTAAATTATCATACAGGGAATTGGTTCAGTATTACTTTACATTAAGGAAACATAGGGTTTTCTTGTCAATCTTTCAAAATTGTTCAATTGTCAAAGAAGATTCTTACTTTAAACTAAATCTTATGCACTCACCAGCTTTATAGCATATACTCGCTTTCAAAATATTGTTATTCTCAGGAATATATTAAGACAGGCATCCACACCGGAGTTCGTGAAGACAGAACAATAGTTTCACGTCTTATCTTTTGATACTATTATATTATAACAACATGTAATGTTTTGAACTCGATGTAAACACTTTAACATCTATACTATAAATGTTTTTGCTTTGATTACTATTAGTCACCTGTTGTGATACTACATATGACGTCCTCCGCCCCCGAACGTTTCCGCCGTTCCGGTTTTGGGGTGTGACAGATTGGTATCAGAGCATTGTTTATAGTGAACTAAGTATATCAACCTATAAAAGAAATACAACTATAAATACAATGGGGCTGAAGTGATCTGTCTAAAAGGATACTTATATATATATATATATATATATATATATATATATATATATATATATATATATATATATATATATATATATATATATATATCAATGTTTTCCAAAAGTATACACACTCACATATATACATAATAGAACAAGTATCACAAGTAAAACAGAACAAAAGTATTTAATTGTTGGACACAACAGTCAAACCTGGGCAGTTATGGAATCATACATGGGATTAATATAGTCTGATCAACTATATTTATTTGAGATATGGTGAATGTGTGTCCAAGAATGATAGTGGTGTTGCGACAAACCTAAAATATACCAATTTCTAGGTCCAAAGAATTCTTTAGAACAAAACATAAAGTAAAATACTATATGAGTATTTTAAGATACTATCCAATAACAATACTAAAAGAATACAATAACAAGGAACTTAAGAATCAAACCCAAAACAGAGATACTATATGAGTATCTTAAATAACTATAAATAATTTTGTGAGAATTAAAAGACCCTTACTGATCGGTCTATAATTGCAGAGTGTATACATCATAGAGTTATATATGATAAAGATATCATAGACTTAGAATGTGTGGTTTCGCTTCACATCCTTTTCCATGTTTGGATGTGGATTTAGAGTAGTATCACATATTCGAATGTCTATTAGATCCGAGTTATATATAATTTGTATACCCTATGTGATTATAGAAAGATTCAATACGAATCTCAAGTTAAAAATTTAGTACTCGAAATAGATTAAGAATTCTCATAGATTCTTTAGACATCCCCATTCTCGCACCGACAACTTAGCTAGAGACACTACCTCATTAGGATAGTCAACAGAGGAGTCAAGGAGGAACAGAGAAGAAACCACTCGCGAGTCATGCGAGGTGGTAGAAAACCTTATGCGTCACTTTAATAGATAATAAACCAATACAACCTAGTGAGTTAGTGAATACACTACTCACACTATGTGGTAGGCTTAAAGTCTTTATAATTACAACTCGTAAGTTTCAGTGAATCAGTTCAGAGGATTTCAGTTAGGGATAGCGACAACCATAAATTCATAAGTTTGTCGACCTCTGTTATGAACTTTTTGCAGGCCACTCAGAAAATCTAGTGCAGTTAACATTTGACTTGACTTGGTTCCTAAAAACTTATCCCTATTTTATCTTTTCATCTATTTAGATAAAGGATGCCACCCAGAAGAAATCCTAGACACTTTAACACCCATACTACATCAACTCCACCGCCACAACCACAACAGTTCGATCCTGCAATATTACATGCAGCAGTCACTGCTGCAGTATTCACAGCCATGGAACGCTACAACACGACAGTCATCAACGAGTCAAGTGACGGTGTTATCACACATAACCATGTGCATCAGAAGGAATGTTCCTACAAGGAATTCTGGAATTGCAAACCTAAAGCTTTTGATGGGACGAAAGGAGTCATTACTATGATGCAGTGGTTTGAGAAGACAGAATCAGTCTTCGAAATCTACGAATGCCCAGAAAGGAGCAGAGTGAAGTTTGCTGCTTGCACTTTAACGGAAAGAGCCCTCACATGGTGGAACAGCCATGTGAAGTCACTGGGTCTTGCAGTGGCAAATTCTATGGGTTGGGAGAACATGAAAGAACTGATGAGGAAAGAGTACTACCCCAGGGGCGAGATACAAAAGCCAGAGGAAGAGCTTTCGAACCTCTCAATGGTTGGGTATGATATACTGACCTACACTAATAGATTTAGTGATCTAGCGGCACTATACCCAGAGATGGTTACTCCCGAGAGTAAGAAGATAAAGAGATATATTTACGGATTATCTCCTCCGACGTAAGGAGATGTGTTATCATCCAATCCCACCACTTTTGATACTACCAAACGCTTGGCACAGAGTTTTGTTGATCATGAAGCCGGTCAAAGCATGATTACCCCAATTTCTGAGTCATCAAAGGGGAATGCCTGCAAGCGAAAGTCTAGGAATGATAAGAAAAGGGAATCAACACAGAAGATGAATATTTATGTTGCTACAACTTCTTTCAACCCATCACCTGCCAATAATTATGTTGGAACACTTTCGAAGTGTGATAGGTGCACATTTGATCACATTGGAGCGTGCCGTGAGATGCATTGTAAAAATTGTAACAGAAAGGGGCACACAGCTCGTTTCTGTAGAGCGCCGGGACAAGCTATCTCCCAAGTCCCTGGCGATGAGTTCAGCTAGGCTTGCTATGCGTGTGGTGAGACGAGGCACATGAAGAGGGATTGCCCAATAACAAGGGACTATGGCGCAGATGGGAGGATAATGATGATAACCACCGCAGGAGAGACTACCTCGGAGCCACATTGAACTTCTGGTACGTTCTGTAGCGTTAATCTTAGACTTATAAACTTTTTTAAAAAACTAGTGCAACTAGACTCATATCATTTTGCGAGATCCCATTAGCTCTAGGGACTCTCGTGCTGCTTATACTTTCTTGTTGCAGTATAGCTCATTCGCAACAATAGTATCATGGATGAAACTAAAGTACTGAAACTCTTTCATAAGTTGCATCGTTGTGTTTTTGTAACACCTTTTTGATCTAGTCTAACGCCAGTTAATCCGAGTAGTTCGACATCGTCATTTGACTTGAGTCGATTCGATCCTCACAATGCCAGTTTCGTGCGAAAATTCTTTTCCTCGTAATCGACTTTCTAGCGAAGCCGTCGTACTAGAACTCCGAGGTACTCATTCGTAGAGTTCCTTATGTTTCGTAACTTTCCCGAAGTAACCTCAGGAAACCTCCCCAAATAACACACGAATAGTACGTCAAGTTCAATAACAAGGACCCATACGGCTAATCTATCGCTGAAGAATAAATACACAAGGGTGGTACATAATCAGGGTTCTACAGGCTTAGAGTTGATGATTCCGCTTTAACTTCTTTTCCTTGTTTGGATGTGAGCTTAAAGAAGAATCATTTATTCAACTGCCTTTTTAATCTTAGTTATATACGACTCGTATACACAAGGCTGCGGTTGATGAACCTAGTATGAGTTCCATTATGAACTTCAGGACAGAGACAACTCAAGACTACGAGTGATCATGTTGTCATGCGAATAAACTAACAAGCCAAACTTAGACCTTCCCACCGATCAGAACAAGAGATGCATATGGAACATAAGTCCCTATTATTTTATGATTTAGGAGTGTTCACTTTCGAATCTAAATTTCGGTACGAAATTCCCTCTAATAGGGGGATGATGTGACAACCCAAAAATTTTTGCTTTAAAACCCATTCAATTCAATCAAAGTCAGACTCACTCCCATTATCTTTTAGCACTGTTTAAAGTCTGTGTGAGTGTAATGAGCCTAATACACTTAAGGAATGAGTGTTAGGAAGTACCTGTTAAAACCACGGAACAACAAATCAAGCTTAGCCTCAACAAAAGGGAGTTAACGGCCTAAATACAAGAGTTTATGGTCGTAAGCTCAAGGCATGGCCGTAAACTACCCTATATAGGCTCATATTCTTCAACTTTCCTCATTAGCTCATTTACACCTCAAGAACACTTACATTCTCTCTCAAGTATCATCCCAATTTTTTTCCTTGATCTTCAAATGTCGTAAGTTTTCTTTCCTTGGTATGTTGTTAGTCCTTCTTAACTAGCTTCATCCTCATGATTCATCCATGGAAATCATGTTTTCTTATATCTTCAAGAAACACCAAGAACACCAAGAACACACACTAGTGTTTTGGACCGAAATCAACACTTTTAGCTTCCATATCGTAAGCGTCCCTTCATTGTACCTCATATCTATTAGCATGCCTTGAATCACACCCTTGAAACATGTTAAACCCACGAAGATCTTGAGTTTACGGCCCAAGATCTCCCTTGGCCGTAAACTCCATAATGATGCTTGTTTTGAGCCTTAAACACTCCTAGACCTTTGCTAACCTTTAGCACACTTGAACCTTTGAAACTCCTTGCCTTTAGGACCCAAAATATGTCCATTTGCTGAGTTTACGGCCATAAGGTTTACACCCTGGCCGTAAACACCTCAACACCCTCCAAAACTTGGGTTTTTCTCATCCTAGTGAAGAGCAATGGTCCCTCAAGTTTCACTAGCATTCAAATTCCCTCTTATGCACATTTCTTTGAGTTTATGGCCATTAGTTTACTCCCGACCATAAACACCTTTTTCTGGGCCTTAAACATCCGTTAATCTAATCACATGTGATTCCAACACTTGGTCAAAGTATTCCTAGTCCCATGAGGTGTTACCTTGCATTTTGTTGCTTCCAAAAACTATTTTTATGTCAATATGTTCCAATATATTTCATTACGACTCATTTGTGTTTCGGAAATTCATTCGTGGAACTTCTCATCCTTACTAGACTCATTTGGATCACCAATCATAAAGTGAGTTCATACCCCTACATTTTATCACTTTTCACTGTTTTAAGGGGGGAATTCAAGTCTAAACACAAGAAATTGTGTTTATTACAAATAAAACTCTTTAAATGTTGTAAATGACATCAAATCATCAAAGTGATTTTGAATATAAATAAACTATTTAAAATGTGGTTAAACTATTTTAAATGTTGTAAAAAGCTTTTAAACTCTTTTAAATGTTAGTAAATGATTTTAAACGTTTTATAAAATCTTTTAACTTATATTGTGTATAAATGATGTCTATGTAGATATAGTTATATAAGTAGTGTTTAAAGGACTTAGGACTGACTACTAGCCTTACTTCCTTTTCCTTGTTTGGATGTGGACCTAGGGTATTGGTTGCTTGTCTGAATGTTGTTTAAATATTAGTTATATATCATGTATATGTGTATAGATATAAAAGTTCTTTAAGTCAGTTTCATACCTTTGGGTAGCAAGGGTATCCTTTCAGAATCAGTAAGTCAAGTACAGATAACTTACTAGTAAACAATAATGGGTATAGTTCAGGGAGAAACGTTAATACTATAACAAACAAGATAACTTAGAGTGTGAATCTATTTCACGTCCTAGTAGTTTGATTGTTGAACTCGCGTTTTCTAACCAGAGTCTCTTGTAGAAAGAGAGCGTATAGTATGGTTATTACCACATCACATCCAAACCTAAATAGGAGGGGTACATGACCACAGTACCGAACCTTAAATATTATAATGGGTATACGACCACAGTACAGAAACTTAAATGTCAATGGGTACACGACCATAGTACCAGACATAAGTATAAAGAGAACATAACTAATAGTTCAGTCTTAAGTAGTAGTTGTTGTGATTACTTAGTATATACGCTAAGGTTATATACGATGAGAAATGGCTAGACATTTAAATGTGAGATCTTTTTTTATTTTCCTTTTCCTTGTTTGGATGTGGGGGTACGACAGGATCGCACAATCAATTGTCCGCTCGCTTCTGATTATATATATTAAGTATGTGCTAGGTGAATCACAGGATAGTCTTATCATTGGGTATTCAGAGTTCTATTCAGAGTTCATTTCAGAGAAACATAAACAAACATATCGTAGTCTTGTCATCGTATATTTATTATATTATAAACGAAGACTAAATATACTCGTTCAGGGTATATAAATACATTAACAGGACGGTTTCATGAAGAGTTAAAACTAACTATTCAATAATACAGTACGCCACCAGTTAAT
Source organism: Lactuca sativa (assembly GCF_002870075.4). NCBI lineage: Eukaryota > Viridiplantae > Streptophyta > Magnoliopsida > Asterales > Asteraceae > Lactuca > Lactuca sativa. Next base: position 174,431,507 of record NC_056625.2, on the reverse strand, counting down.
GGAACGGTTTTAGGAGATAAAACTACTTTTCAGTAACAAATAGGGAATATAGGATTCTCTAGGTTCGATGGTAATACTTTCTAGGTAAACTAGTTCATTATAATGGATTCTTAAGAAGGTTAATGTCATGATTTCCTCACTTATACATTCCCGAGTTATATATAACGAAGATCTGGTAGACAATAGAATGTGTGAATTCTAACATAGTTTCTTTTCCTTGTTTGGATGTGAAACTAGGGTAGAACCCACAAAATTATTATCAGCCTAATCTTGATTATATCATTACGTGTATAAGCTAAGTTTTCATGGATATTAACTCACCACTTAGTCAGAATCAGTAAAATATAGATTCCTTTTAATTTGAACTATAATCCTTTAGTTTATATGCCAGGGTTATATATAAAGAAGACTAGATAGATTGGAGAATGTGTGAACTCGGATTTACTTTCCTTTTCCTTGTTTGGATGTGGGGGTATGACCGAATAACACATTCGACTATCTGTCTCGTACTGATTATATGTAATTAGTATAAACTAAATGATTATAGAGGGAATTGTTTCTGTATTACTTTACTTTAAGGAAACATAGGGTTTTCTTGTCGATCTTTCAAACTTTTTCAATTGTCAAAGAAGTTTCTTACTTTAAACTAAATCTTATGCACTCACCAGCTTTATAGCTGATACTCGCTTTCAAAATACTTGGATTCTTAAGAATATATTAAGACAGGTATCCACACCGGAGTTCGTGAAGACGGAGCAGTTGTTCCTCGTCTTATCTGTTGATATTATTATATTATAACATTTAATGTTTTGAACTCGATGTAAACACTTTAACATCTATACTATGAATTTTGTTGCTTTGATTACTATCATTCAATTGTTGTGAAACTAGATATGACGTCCTCCGCCCCCGAACGTTTCCGCCGTTCCGGTTTGGGGTGTGACACATGAAGTCTTACAACTTCCTTCACGTAAGCATTGCAAGCTTATCCATACACCATCTCTCGTTGGCTGCTATGAAGTGTACACTCTTGGTGAAATGATCCACGAACACCCAAATCATGTCATGACCGCTCTTTGTCCTGGGTAATTTAGTCACGAAATCCATGGTGATGTCTTTCAATTTACCCATGGGTACGTGTAAGGTTCTAAACTCCCGTATAGTTTCTAATGTTGTGCCTTAACCCTTGCACAAGTTACACACTCGGCCACGTACTTTGCAACATCGAGCTTCATCGTCATCCACTAGTAGTAGGGTTTTAGATCCCTATACATTTTAGTGCTGCCGGGATGAATTGAGTTCATTGTCTAGACAACTTCTATTCTCAATGCTCATGGCCTTTTCTTTTCAAGGTTTACCTTCCGACTGAGAGCATCAGCGACAACATTTACTTTACCAGGGTGGTAAAGTATCTCACAGTCGTAGTCCTTGAGTAACTCTTGCCAGCTTCGTTGCCTCATATTCAATTCTTTCTGATTAAAGAGATACTGAAGACTATTATGATTAGTGAAAAGTTTTCACTTCGTGCCATAGAGATAATTCCTCCATATCTTTAGGGCAAATACTACCGTTGCCAACTCCAGATCATGAGTAGGGTAGCTCTTTTCATGCTCTTTCAATTATCGAGATGCGTATGCTATCACCTTTTCTCTATGAGTTAGAACACATCCTAACCCGACTCCTGACGCATTGTTGTATACTATGAAGTCTTCAACTCCATCGGGTCGAGAAAGAATCGGTGCTTCACATAATTTCTTCTTTAGCTTCTCGCTCTAAGCATATGTAGCACCTTTGTGGGTCAAAGCTGTCATTGAATCAACTATCGAATAAAAGCCTTGGATAAACCTTCGGTAACATCCAGCTAATCCATGAAAGCTTAAAATCTCTGTGGGACTTTTCGGTCGTTCCCACTTCATCACAACTTCGCTTTTTTCTGGGTCAAGGAATGGGTTACAAACCCTGTTCACCAAATCCATGAACGCTGCTGGAGCATTGGTTAGTCCAAATGACATAACCAAGAACTCGTAGTGTCCATATCTAGTTATGAATAAAGTCTTCTCAATATCCCGCTCTCTCACCGTCAGTTGATGATATCCTGACCTAAGATCGATATTTGAGAAATATCACGAACCCTGTAGCTAATCGAATAGGTCATCAATCCTTGGCAATGGATACTTTTTCTTCACTGTTGCCTTGCTCAGCTCTCGGTAGCCTATACACATTCACATGCTTTTGTCCTTCTTTTTCACGAATAACACCGGAGCTCTCCAGGGTGATGAACTAGGTCGAATGAAACTGTTGTCGAACAACTCCTGAAGTTGTGTCATAATCTCCTTTATCTCCGTCGGTGCTAATCGGTACGGTGCTTTTGCTATTGGTGTCGCTCCTGGTAACAAGTCTATTCGGAACTCTACTTGTCTATCAGGCGGTAATCCGGGAAGATCTTCGGCAAAGTCTTCCGGATAATCACACACCACTGGTATAGTCTGCGCCTCCATTTGCTCCTTCTTTTTATCGGTGACTAATGCCAAGTATGATGTTCATCCTCTGGAAAAACATTTCTTGGCTTTCATCAGGGAGATGATTCCAGAATTCACTCTGCGTTTGCCCCCGTACACCATAAATGACTCTTTTCAAGGTGGGGTTACTCTTCCTATCTTCTTTCGCCATTGTATCTTAGCATCGTTGGCGCTAAGCCAATCCATTCCCAGAATGATGTCGAAACCCTTCAACTCTATAGGTAACAGCTCTTCGCGGAATTCTTTTCCGTTTAAGTCGATGACGATGTTCTTAATACAATCACTAACAAGTATGAACTTGCCACTTGCAACTTCCACAACTAGAGCATTATCAAGTTTTTCTACAGGTAATGCTAATTTCCCACCAAATTTATGTGACACAAAGGAGTAGTTCGCTCCCGAATCAAATAGTATATTGGTAGGTAATCCATTTCCAAGAAAGGAACCTGAAGCGACATCTGATGCCTCCTTCGCAGCTTCTAGCGTCATCTGGAAGGCTCTCACCTTTGGCTTTGGTGGAATGTTGGGCCTTGCTGCATACTTCTTCTTAGGGCAGTCCCTCGAGATGTGCCCTTCCTCGTTGCACCCATAACATACCTTCTTATTGAATGTGCACTCGTTGGTATAGTGCCCGGGCTTTCCACACTTAAAAATGTGACTTCTCTGTTACATTTCCCAGAGTGCTTCTTCTTGCACTTTTCACACCATTTTGCTTCAGCTCCTCCTCCCCTTGAACCAGACCTTGAGAATTTACTTTTCTTGTTAGACCTCAAAGATCCATCGAATTTCCTTTTTTCACCAACCTCATCCCTCTCCAGACCCATTTCCTTCAACTGGGTCTCCATATTCTTAGCTGCTCGGACGGCTGCTTTTAGAGTAGTTTCCATCTTGACTGTTGGGCCAAAGTCAACTGACAATCTAGTTGCAAAATTCTCAATTTTGGAGAGTTCAGTTGGCACCATATATGGAAATAACTTCATCTTCTCAGTAAAAGCAGCAGCATAGTCATCAATGCTCATTCTCCCCTTCTTTATGTTTTGGATTTCATTGTCTAGATCAATCAGATCTATCTCTGAGCAGTACTGCATCTTTAACTGTTCCAGGAATGATTCCCAAGACATCTTCAGGGATTCCCCTTGGAGCATCGTATCTGACAGTAACTTCCACCAGCTCAAGACTCCGGTATTCAGTTGTCTAACTACAAAGACGGTCTGTTGTTTGTCGCTATAGCTGCAGATCTCAAACACCATCTCCATTTCGGAGATCTAGTCCATAACCTCTATAGGATTTGGGCTTCCGGAGAGACTTGGTGGTTTTGCAACCAAGAAATTATTATACATCCGCCCATCCTTGTCATTTCCTCTATCTTGGTTATTTTGTATAACCCATGGCGGTTCAGCTTGACCAACTGTCCTACAGTAGTTCCCTTCTTCCGACTGCCCATCATTCAGTTCGCGCTTTTCAACTGGCATAGTAGGTTCCTCTCGATTCTGTTGGAGCAATCGTCTTGACTCCTCCATTTGAAGATCCAACATCATCTGGATCATTTCATTTACTCCAGCCATCATGATTGGCTCAAGAGCATCTGCTACAACAGGTATTTGCTCAATCACTGGGGTTGATTCCTATTTCCATTTGCGTTCCTGACTCCACTTCAGGATCTTGCCATTTTGATCTATACCCTGAATAGGGTGAATTTACATCTTTATTTTCGACAGATGTTTACATCATCCTTATCAATCTGAAACATTTACATGTTATTTATAATATCGTTGACGTACATTTAGAATACTGAAAACATAAGGTTTCCAGATCCGGTCAGCAACATACCATAGATCAGGACAAATAATAGCATATAGCACATAAAAGCATTTTAGGCATCTTTCCTAAAGTAAACTAGTGCTTGTGTCTAAAATATAGTAGACACTCATCTCACAATCATCGCTTAGGCATTTTTTGTATGCATTGTTTAAAAATCAAAGTAATATTTTAAATAAAAGTATTGCGGAATTTGTTCCCAAAAGAAAATATGATAAATATTTATCAAAGCATTTCCGAAGAAATCTATTTCATTAAAACCTCGGGATGTCATGTTCGATACAAATCAAAAGCATAAACAGTACAATATAAGCCTTACAACATTTATTCATATCTACAGACCAACAATCTGTAATCCATCATCCAAAACATCACATCGATGCTCGAGTGCCACTACCAATAATACAAGAAACTGAGTGGGTCAGGCTTGGGAGCTTAGTGAGCACATATGGTTTTTAGCCCACAATAAATAAGTTTATTAATTTCATCAACCAACAATAACCCGATTACTCATTCCCGTTATGCTCACTTTACGTCCCAAAAACACCTATCATAAGGGACCTAGCCTAAGGATCATCATCGGGATGGACACTACTGCTAACGGTATTCCTCAACAATAAATGTCCTTAAGGCAACCATGAGGGTGATGGAGTACACCGGTGAACACATCGTTCACAAACACGTACAGGTTGCGAGAATGCTAGCGTTCCACTAGACTGTCTAGAAGACTTAGTGGTCGTCATCTATACTCCGCTAGATGGTCGGATCAACATCAACATCGAGGCCTCTCATCATTTTATTTCATCAAACCCAACTGTTACATCTACCCATGTTTTACCCAACACATCTTGTAGATATAAAATACATATACAATTTAAATCATTTAAAACATGTATAAAACCTTTCATCCAGCATAGACAGCAAGTATTCAGACAATATGCACACATAGCACATAATTTATATAAAATAAGTCATATCTATGTGTAAGATGAAAGTAACTATGCACTCATTTGTTAAAGTGACGACTCAAAATTCGAGCAGAGCTTCGCTTCTTAACAATATGATTTCCTTTGACGAAACCTAGTATTATTACCACTAGATTTTAGTCAAATATTCATTGCGACTAATAATTAGTCTAGATTCATCATTAACTCAGAGTCTACTTCATGATCTATTAAGTAAGAAACAACCAGGAAGGATCATATCGGAGGTAGGGTCCGTTTGGTATACGAAGTATACGGTTTGGAAATCCCAATTTAAACACCTCACTAAATCACATCCTATACATTATTCCCATAAGTAGATCAATCAGTATAACGACTTTGTGTCACTGATAAACCTTATCTATAACGATATTATATTTATGTATAGGTTATATTTAAAGTATGGTAGCCGTATCTCACTTGTAGCGGGTTTTATTAACAATCGAGCTTTGTTGGAGTAGCGTTTCCGAGCCGAAAAGCTCTTTCTCGGAACCTTCGGGGAGCCTCGGGGCTTCCTTCGGATGCTAGGGGGTTTACCTAGGCTTAGGGAGGGTTAGGGGCAGTGAGAGAAAGTAGAGAGAGAAATTATAAGGTTTTGGTGTGAAATACTCGGCAGCCCTCAGCTTCATTTTATAGGCGACACCTCGTACGTATTTTGGGCGTAGTCCTCGGTTACGTGGGGCATATGGCTCGCTCCGTACACATGTGTCGCAAGGCTGCTGGGGCGATGTGGCTTGTTCCGAGACCATATACTTCCGAGAACGCGAGGCGTACCGAGCTGCATACGCGAGACACAGGTGCGAATGTTAGGCGTCCGAATACCAACGCGGGGCATAGAGAGGCTAGGTGTCCGAATCCGAAGGCTAATCCATGATCAGCAAGCGAAGGCCCTGATCGAGCCACGTCATCAACCACTAACAGATTCACAATTTTTCCTTCCCGACTTCTAAAATTCATAACTTTCGCATACGAGCTCCGTTTTCTACATTCTTTATATCCACGCGTAGGTGGGACCATACTATACAACTTTTGTTTAGACTCCGTCGGCTAATTTTTAATTTATTTTTAAAGTTACATTTATAACAAGCCGAGACAAGAATATTCCGTTAAAAAATCATAACTTCTTCATCCGACATCCGTTTTCGTCCGTCTTTTTTTATGGGTTTTAGCCAAAAAACATCCTATGTGCTCATGCAAACCCTAAAGCTTGGATCTAGGTTTCTCTACTGTACATGCAAGTTATCCAAGACTTAAAACCCTAGATCTAATCAATATAACATATGAATAAGGGTTTAGATCATACCTTGATTGTTATATAGCAATAACAATCACAATTCCTTCTTGTAATGACTTTAGAAAGCTTAGAGTCACAAATGTCACTCCTCTAATGGTTCACAAACACCAAGAGCAAGAGGATGAAGAGGAGAAGAGAAGGAGGCTGCCCAAAACGTGTGGAAACCCTAGAAGAAGTCTTGTCCACGTTTTTGGGACATAAGGGTTCCTTAAATAGTGAGGCTATTAGGGTTATCTAACAAGGAAACCCTAATTTGGATGCTTAAGCCCTACGCAACATATGGGCTCCTCCCTTAAAGGCATTTGGACGATTTCTAATGGGTTTCCCCATAGAATTCGTCCACTCCTTTAATATGGAGTCGATTAGCTCAATATTCAACTATCATACAATTGACAGTTCTAGTCCCTTAAGTTTAATTAATCTCTTTTAGTCACAAAACTAATTACTAATTAATTATTGACTAATATTAATTAAACAATATGATTTCTCCTTTAATATATTATTCTCATAATATATTAATAAATCATATTTAATCCTTTCTCTCCATAATTCATCCTATCAAGTCGCTTTGGTGAAGGCAACCCAAAAGGACCATGCACCATCGGGTCAAGTACATACCAAAATAGTTATGGACTTAGACACTAATCCAACAGTCTCCCACTTGGATAAGTCTAATAACTATTTTGCGTATGACTTCAGATCCTGATCTGGAATCGTAGGTTTCCAAAGGCACTATCAACTCTGATCTTTTCAGATACGCATGTCCTTAAGATAAGGGATCATATATTCCTCCATTCTAGATATCGTATAAACTGAGACATGGATCTAAATCATTCTCTCTGTCTATGTGCTGTTTCCCGAATTCAGATTTATGATGACTTACAACAGACTACAATTTGAACACATCAAATTAGTCCTGACTTGGCCAAGCGCTTAGGTGCCGTCACTAAATCATCGAGGGGCCCACATATATCTCTTTTATCCTACTTTGAATAAAAGGAACGGATAAACATTGACTCAATGCTTGCTTGCACTCACTCACTTAATCACACACAACAATATGTTTTATAACACCAAGTTACTGGTGCGTTTACATATTATCAATGTGCAACCGACTCGCAAGATACAACTCACACATCTTGGTTTCAAGAATATAAGATGTTATCGTCTCACCAATCACTCGTGATACAATCCTTGAAGTGATCCAAGTGAGCGTGGGTTTAATCCAATGCTCAAGTCATATTCATAAGCACTCATGAACGTTGTAGCAAACAATTACTTATGTGTAATACACTTTAGACAATCCACACACCAATTCATGACAGTCGTCATTCATATCTACTTCCAACATATGAACGACTGTGGCCTGTTTGAATAATTTAACTGTTCTAAACCAATTTAAATTATTCAGGAAGTCAAAACATGCAAAGTAAAAAACAAGAATAATACTAATCCCATATGGCCTCAAACCTTGAGTATAAATAAACCACCTTTTATTTATCACCATATTGAGTACTCATTATTTGTTGTTTCGGGTAATCAACTTCTTACTTGAATTATTACCACACTTGTCCCATGCTCTTAGCATGCACACAATGTTTACCTATGGTCCTTACTTTGTGAAATAGATCAAATGAACACATTTCCAATCATACTCATTTCACAACTCCTAATCCATTTTCATAAGTGAAAGAATATCAAATTCTTGCCACTTATGGAATATGTTAGATTCTAACATTTTATGCAATGATCCTTTTGTAATGTCACTGCACTAAAGTCACAATGACTATTGTCAATGAAATTACAAAGTCCTCTATTGGATATTGTTACAAGACAATTCCATAGATGTGATGTCTCTCACTCAAAGTACATTCCTTTGAACATTATTTTGCATAAAATTTCTAATCTAGACACTGATTCTCAATATCTAATTCCCAATATGGAAACCTTTCCATACTTACCATATGACAACTCATTCTCAATAGAATCTTATGTATTCAGAATAATGTCGATATGGTCCATCCAATATCATGCTTGCAACTACTCACAAGCGACCAATCATCGGCGAACTTCGGATTGTCCTTTGACATTTGTCTAATTATCTTAGTCAAAAAACCGATTCTTGTCCCTTTCCCTCTAAATGCACTAGACATTTGGAAAATTTTAGAATGGTCAATTATTATAGCATTTTCCATCGATCCAATACCCGAAGCGTATGCGACACGATGCATAATGTCTTACATAAAGATTCAATACTTTATCAAACTTCTGCCATAATATTTTATGTGCTACGTTCTCTCAATTCGAAATATGAAGAAGAATGCCGTAATCATAATCGAATTTTAAGAACTCACTATGTTTCATTGACTAAATTTATTAACATTTCATAACCTAAGCCTTTAGATTTGAAATGAAGCATAATATTCTCTCCCTTAATTATAGCAAAACAACTTTACAACCATTGCGACTTTGCAAAGTATAACTCTTCTTTTTTATAATTAATATTGCTAACTTGCAATATTTGCCTTAATAATCATGCAATCGTAACATTTATGCTCCCACTATCACGATGATTATTATAAACATAACACTTTTTGCTCCTACTAGCTTTGGCATGTATTCAGAAACAACTTAACTTTCAGAAAGACAATGCCTATTGAATTTCTTTAAGTTCATATTTCTAATAACCAATGCTTTGATAATCTTTTATCAATGCTTCTTAAACTTATACACCTTTGCCTTAGATAGCTCATATGTGTGCCTTAAACAATTCAGACTAATTGCCAAATCTCATAATTCGAATCATGGAAAGGTATACCATAACCATAATCGAATTCGAGAATAAAATTTTCACAATTACTATCTTCTTAAAATCTTTCTTAGTGATAGCATTTCCTCACAGTCGTTTTCATGAAGGAGGGAATCTTATGACACTTAGATTTTAATGGTGTATGTGTTCCTATCCATGTGAATTTTTCAAAACCAAAGTTTACGACAAATTCAAATTCATATGGACCGAACTGTCTTAATCTTGATTTCTTGCGTTATGGTAACACAGCTGCCCACCATGTCTTCCAGGTAGTTAAGCAGCTCACCCTTTCTTATCAATGTACTTTCAATTGATCGAGGTCCTTGCCTTTTATGCATTCAAATGAGAACTCATAGGGCTCACATGCATAATTAACTCAATTGGAATGGCACAGAAACAAGGTAATGTCAACACGATAGATTGTAAACCTCTACTTGTGTGCTAGTGATCATCGATAAGGTTTATCCTTGATTTGTTCCTGAAACCTTTCCACACCATTAAGACTCCCACTGACTCCTTGACATATAAGATTCTCTTGTCAAATATTCAAGAGTTAGTGTAGCCTTTATTAAGACAAAACATTTCATAAAATTGATCCTAGTTGGTCTTTGTCTTATTCAAGTCATCACAACTTACCAATTTCAAATGTTCGAGAATAGGAAAGCCTTTTTCGAAATTCTACATTTGATGAATGTTTTTTAAACCTTCTTAAGACTTGTCACTCAATATTACAATCTTAACTCTAAGACTTGTTTTGGAATGAAGTATGATTGTCATCTTGATTTAACCATTTCTTCAATTCTTAATTCCTCTTCTTAGACATACAATTATACTAAGATATACTTGGAGGATCAATTGAGATATGGTTCTTAATCATTAAGACATATCATAAAGCATAAAAGGTACTCTCCTTTCTTCTTAGAATAGATAAACTTTTATCTTTCTGCCTACTTGATTCTTCTTATTCGTTCTGCAATTGATTTAAACCTTTACCATCAAATCAGAATTACACTTAATCTTATAAGTATAATCATATTTACTAATCCTTTAGTAAATCATGACGAATATCTTTGTTACCCTTGTGGTGGACTTGATCAACACACAACTTTGTGAACTCGATCTCCTAGTCTTTCACTTGACACTTTGTCAACGAATTAGTCTAATTTCCAAATATGAAATTTCTCATTCATCGTGCAACCAAGTTGCATGATTCCAAGTTTCTGTCCAATTGAAACTTGGGTGATGAGAAACTCTGCCTATTTGGTAAATTCTTGACATTTCCACTATTAACATAATTAAGAATCTTATCCATTCGTTGTAGAAATATGCAAACATCAATTTTCATAATGATTTCATTACAAGGAAATATATAAATAAATAAATAAGTCATATCAAAAAATTTATTTTATTCATAAAAGCAGCGGAAAACATTTGTCCTTACAATGCAAAATCAACTGAAAACTATGTAGTCAAAAGAAAAATTCTTAACAACTCTATCATAACTTTCTATGCTCAAATCTAATCTTCAAATCCATGCAATCGAGGTCCATTTCTTCCTGATTAGATTCATCTTGCTCTTTCATCATGCTTCCTCTCTTTTCACTGATCCTGCAAAACATTCAAATGCAATCTTATCACATCATGAATTAAGAATCAACGAATAGGAACTTAATGGAATTAGATAGTGGATTTTACCTGAAGCACCACCATACTTTTTGGCTCTCCCATCCTCTGGACTCTTTAGGCTCTTAGGGCAGACCTGTATCCAACGCCCTTTCTCATGGCAGCAAACACAGGTCAGTTCTCCTAGAACGTCCTCGGAAGCATGGTTGGTTGACTTTCCCAACAAATATGCTCCATTGCTTTGCCAAATCATTTCTGATTCAGCAGCAATGAGCATGTAAGCTAGGTCAATGAAGTTATCGTCATGATCCATCATATAATACTTTCTTTTGAACTCATTATATGATTCAGGGAGTGACCGTAGAACCCATCCTATAGCCAACTCATCAGGGAATGACGCACCCAACATAATCAACCTATCGATGTGTGATTTCATTACTAGAACGTGGGCACACACGGGTTTACCATCTTCATGTTTCATTTCCAATAGCGCTTTAGTGACATTGAACCTTTCAATTCTTCGATCTTGTGCGTTAAGGAGAATAATTGGAGGAGGAGGAGGAAGTGAAGCATGATCTCTTGTTCCTCGATCGAATCGTGGAATATCATCTTCGTGTGGAATGCTTGTTCCACGTGATTTAGGAAGACCATAGTTGTCGAACTTTGACATCTACAAAACGGGAGAAAAATAAATTCAAGTTAGTTGATTGATTGAGTCCTTAATAAATCAACCAAATGAGATATTAAGGCTAGGACCCAACACAATACGCTACAACCTAGAAAAGGGATGTCGTAATCTAGTTGCAGAATATTTGAAGGTAAGTGAATGACGATTCACTAATTTCCACCATGAAAAACGAAAAAGAAATTTAAGTTTTAAATCTATGAAAACTCCTAGATCCTTTGAGATTCATTGAACATTTCAACGGCATGTTTAAATCTCGATATGCCCCTCTAGTTTGTAACTGGGATGCCGAGGATCACAAAGCGGGTGTGAATAACCATGCAAACTTACATGGTGCCCTCACATGTTACAGTCACCTATTCGATGTGCCGGTTAACCACACACGCTCCACCGAACTATGAAAAACATTGAGTCACCTTTTGTTACCTTTGCTTAGAACCATTTAGTGTGCCGATTAACCACACACGCTCAACTAACGTCTTCGCAAGGGCACAAAGTGTAATTTCATGGAATTGCACCAATTCACTTTTGCCTAAAGTAACTAAGATTGAGAATTTTATGAAAACATTTAGTTACTTTTATACTTCATTATACTTATAATGGAAGGTTTCTGTCCTATCCTACCCGATCGGCTAACGACCCTCCACTAGTCAAGAGTGCGGTGGGTAAGAGTGGATACCCATTCAATCACAATTTTATAGGCAATTTCCTTAAACACCCCTTACAGTCCAGCTTCGTGAATGAGGCCTACTAACGGTAGGACTGACTTTTACTCATACATATATATAATGTTAGACTTTTAATGTTATATATAGTATAGGGTGTATTTTACACTTTTAAAATACTAGGTGGTTTAATTTAATAATTATACTTTTAATTTAATTAAATTGTAAACCCAAATTTTATGGATTTATTAAACCTCTTTTAATTATACACCTTAATTAATTAATAAAACTATAAGGATGTGATTTGAACTTTTCAAAACAATACTAGGGTTTTAGAATTTAACATTTCTAAATTAAACTTTTAATCAACTTTTAAATTCCAAAACTTGATGGCAAGTTTTGAAACATTTCAAAATATTAGGGTTTAGAATTTAAATATTTCAAAATCAAACTTTTCAATCAAAATTTAAATTCCAAAACTTAAGGGCAAGTTTTGAAACCTTTTTCAAAACATTAGGGTTTCAACGATTTAAATTTCAAAACAAAACTTTTGAGTACAAATTTAAACTATAAAACCTAAAGGGGAAAAATTGAAACTTTTCAAACTTTGTCAAGAATATTCTAGATCACATAATTCAAATAAGGCAATTAACTATCAATTGGTGGTTATCTAATTAGATCTAGTTCAAATTCTTGCAAGATAATGATCAAATAATTTCCATAATTTAACATTTATCAAATAAGGTAACAATTATCTAATTAGATGACCAAAATCTTTTATTTTGACCAGGATAATCATAAGGGATTAACAAAATTCAAATTTTATTAATTTTAAACAATTATGGAAATTATCCTAAGTCAAAATAGGTAAAAATCCTGAAAATCCGCCTGTCTGACAGCTAAACTCGCCGAGTCCCCTTATGGACTCGCCGAGTAGGGGCCTACTCGCCGAGTCCACAATGGGACTCGCCGAGTACATCAGGCAGGAGGCAAAAAATAGATTTTGCAACTTGAACAAACATACAAGGCATCAATACAATAGAAACCAATCAAGGCTCTGATACCACTGATGGGTTTTAGCCAAAAGACATCCTATGTGCTCATGCAAACCCTAAAGCTTGGATCTAGGTTTCTCTATTGTACATGCAAGTTATCCAAGACTTAAAACCCTAGATCTAATCAATATAACATATGAATAAGGGTTTAGATCATACCTTGATTGTTATATAGCAATAACAATCACAATTCCTTCTTGTAATGACTTTAGAAAGCTTAGAGTCACAAATGTCACTCCTCTAATGGTTCACAAACACCAAGAGCAAGAGGATGAAGAGGAGAAGAGAAGGAGGCTGCCCAAAAGGTGTGGAAACCCTAGAAGAAGTCTTGTCCACGTTTTTGGGGCATAAGGGTTCCTTAGATAGTGAGGCTATTAGGGTTATCTAACAAGGAAACCCTAATTTGGATGCTTAAGCCCTACGCAACATATGGGCTCCTCCCTTAAAGGCATTTGGACGATTTCTAATGGGTTTCCCCATAGAATTCGTCCACTCCTTTAATATGGAGTCGATTAGCTCAATATTCAACTATCATACAATTGACAGTTCTAGTCCCTTAAGTTTAATTAATCTCTTTTAGTCACAAAACTAATTACTAATTAATTATTGACTAATATTAATTAAACAATATGATTTCTCCTTTAATATATTATTCTCATAATATATTAATAAATCATATTTAATCCTTTCTCTCCATAATTCATCCTATCAAGTCGCTTTGGTGAAGGCAACCCAAAAGGACCATGCACCATCGGGTCAAGTACATACCAAAATAGTTATGGACTTAGACACTAATCCAACAGTCTCCCACTTGGATAAGTCTAATAACTATTTTGCGTATGACTTCAGATCCTGATCTGGAATCGTAGGTTTCCAAAGCCACTATCAACTCTGATCTTTTCAGATACGCATGTCCTTAAGATAAGGGATCATATATTCCTCCATTCTAGATATCGTATAAACTGAGACATGGATCTAAATCATTCTCTCTGTCTATGTGTTGTTTCCCGAATTCAGATTTATGATGATTTACAACAGACTACAATTTGAACACATCAAATTAGTCCTGGCTTGGCCAAGCGCTTAGGTGCCATCACTAAATCATCGAGGGGCCCACATATATCTCTTTTATCCTACTTTGAATAAAAGGAATGGATAAACTTTGACTCAATGCTCGCTTGCACTCACTCACTGAATCACACACAACAATATGTTTTATAACACCAAGTTACTGGTGCGTTTACATATTATAAATGTGCAACCGACTCGTAAGATACAACTCACACATCTCGGTTTAAAGAATATAAGATGTTATTGTCTCACCAATCACTCGTGTTACAATCCTTGAAGTGATCCAAGTGAGCGTGGGTTTAATCCAATGCTCAAGTCATATTCATAAGCACTCATGAACGTTGTAGCAAACAATTGCTTATGTCTAATAGACTTTAGACAATCCACACACCAATTCATGACAGTCTTCATTCATATCTACTTCCAACATATGAACGACTGTGGCTTGTTTGAATAATTTAACTGTTCTAAACGAATTTAAATTATCCAGGAAGTCAAAACATGCAAAGTAAAACACAAGAATAATACTAATCCCATATGGCCTCAAACCTTGAGTATAAATAAAACACCTTTTATTTATCACCATATTGACTACTCATTATTTGTTGTTTCGGGTAATCAACTTCTTACTTGAATTATTACCACACTTGTCCCATGCTCTTAGCATGCACACAATGTTTACCTATGGTTCTTACTTTGTGAAATAGATCAAATGAACACATTTCCAATCATACTCATTTCACAACTCCTAATCCATTTTCATAAGTGAAAGAATATCAAATTCTTGCCACTTATGGAATATGTTAGATTCTAACATTTTATGCAATGATCCTTTTGTAATGTCACTGCACTAAAGTCACAATGACTATTGTCAATGAAATTACAAAGTCCTCTAATGGATATTGTTACAAGACAATTCCATAGATGTGATGTCTCTCACTCAAAGTACATTCCTTTGAACATTATTTTGCATAAAATTTCTAATCTAGACATTGATTCTCAATATCCAATTCCCAATATGGAAACCTTTCCATACTTACCATATGACAACTCATTCTCAATAGAATCTTATGTATTCAGAATAATGTCGATATGGTCCATCCAATATCATGCTTGCAACTACTCACAAGCGACCAATCATCGGCGAACTTCGGATTGTCCTTTGACAGTTGTCTAATTATCTTAGTCAAAAAACCGATTCTTGTCCCTTTCCCTCTAAATGCACTAGACATTTGGAAAATTTTAGAATGGTCAATTATTATAGCATTTTCCATCGATCCAATACCCGAAGCGTATGCGACACGATGCATAATGTCTTACATAAAGATTCAATACTTTATCAAACTTCTGCCATAATATTTTATGTGCTACGTTCTCTCAATTCGAAATATGAAGAGGAATGCCGTAATCATAATCGAATTTTAAGAACTCACTATTTTTCATTGAGTAAATTTATTAACATTTCATAACCTAAGCCTTTAGATTTGAAATGAAGCATAATATTCTCTCCCTTAATTATAGCAAAACAACTTTACAACCATTGCGACTTTGCAAAATATAACTCTTCTTTTTTATAATTAATATTGCTAACTTGAAATATTTGCCTTAATAATCATGCAATCGTAACATTTATGCTCCCACTATCACGATGATTATTGTAAACATAACACTTATGCTCCTACTAGCTTTGGCATGTATTCAGAAACAACTTAACTTTCAGAAAAACAATGCCTATTGAATTTCTTTAAGTTCATATTTCTAATAACCAATGCTTTGATAATCTTTTATCAATGCTTCTTAAACTTATACACCTTTGCCTTAGATAGCTCATATGTGTGTCTTAAACAATTCAGACTAATTGCCAAATCTCATAATTCGAATCATGGAAAGGTATACCATAACCATAATCGAATTCGAGAATAAAATTTTCACAATTACTATCTTCTTAAAATCTTTCTTAGTGATAGCATTTCCTCACAGTCGTTTTCATGAAGGAGGGAATCTTATGACACTTAGATTTTAATGGTGTATGTGTTCCTATCCATGTGAATTTTTCAAAACCAAAGTTTACGACAAATTCAAATTCATATGGACCGAACTGTCTTAATCTTGATTTCTTGCGTTATGGTAACACAGCTGCTGATGAGATTTGTAACCGAGTTTAAGATCAATTCAAGTATTAATTCAGAAAAGAAGAATAGCGATGAACACGAGAGTAAATATAATATTTGTTCAGCTCATATTATGCTTTTGATTTTACAAAGTACAAAGAATAATCTGTAAAAGATCGAGTAAAGTTCTTCTACTCACTTAGTACAGACCGTATTTATAGGAGAACAAAAGCATAACAATACTAAGGACTAGACATTAAGACTACTCTTTATAATGCCTTAGTACAAATAACATTACATCCGAAGACCCTTCTTACGAAGACAAAATAAACTTCGTAACAATCAAACTGACACTTCAACTATTACAACATTTAAACCCTAACAATCTCCCCCTTTGGAATAAAGGTCGAAGTCCTCAAGACGTCTGTGATTGAACGACATACATCAGCACTCTTTGGATTTCCATGTACCAAGAGATAACTTTCTTTATCTCTTTCTTGTCTCCTTCCGAGTTCTTCTTGCAATGATTCATTGGAACAATTAAGTTCATATATTGTGAATTTGTGTATCGCTCCACTTCGGAAGTTTGAAATAAGAATCTTTTAGCTCTTCCAACTTTGTCTTTTCCTGCAAAAACAATCCCCAATGGCTTTAAACATATTTCACCGTCTTTGTACTTTTTCAACTCATTATGCTTCTTCGTAGGTGCCATTGGTGCAGTTATGTCGAAGCGTTTAACAGTAGCAAGTTCGACATCAGTTTGAGCTTAGCACTCAAAATAATTCTCCAAAAATATTTTTATGTGCCTACACCCAAGACTGAAAACATCTGGTTCTGTTTCTTGGAGATAAGAAAATGACTTGTCTTTAAGCATCAAGGCAATGCTGATGAGATCATAAGTGTTGATCAAAGGAAAGTCTGCCACAGTAAATTCTTGTAACTTTCCACTTGCTCTTGCCACAATGTACTTCAGATTCTGAAACTTCCCTTCAAAAATGACATCCCTTTTTATAGATATCACCTTCTTGATCTTCTCCAAGAACCATACTTCTTCTTGAGCCTTTGCTAATACAACATGAAATCTAATCTTCATCTTCTTTCCCTCTTCGATTTCCATTGACTTTGTTTCAGCCTTGAACTGTGGCATAACGAACATCATTTCGTTGATTGGAAAATCAAGTTGACCAAAATCAGTGTTCGTCACCACAAAGCTCTTCTTCGGAATCTTTTCAAAAGAATACATGTGATCAAACATCACCCTGGATTCTATTGTTTCATAATTGAAAACTTTCGAAGGATCACCCTTATCAACATTCGAACCATCCAAAGCTCTTTGTCTCATTATACTTTGAACATGCCTCATCTTCCCAACCTCAGCTACCACCTCAGATTTCTTCTCTTTATTAGACTTCTCAACCATAACTCCTTTTCCCTTGTATTTAACATTTGAAGGAGCTATATTCTTTGACGAAGAGACATCAGTCTGTTTCTCAATTACAATACATTTTGACATAGGTTTTGAAATTGGAACTGTTGTAGTCACAGTCGAAATAACTGGAGCAGTTGAAACAACAGTTGGCTTTACATCCACTTTCGAAGGATACACTTTTCCTACTACCTTCGTATCTTCAGTTGTCTTCGCATGTTCCCCAGCCTTTGTATGACCAACCTTTTCTCCCCCTTGCACCCCTGTGATAGCAGGTGGGGCATCTGATACGCTTGGTAAAAGGCTTGATATATGAAGTAATGGAGCAAGGTGTTTGTGTAAGATGGCTTCGAAATGTGTAAATTTCTAAGAAAGAAATTCTTGAGAAACAATTGGAGAGGTAGATTTCTAAGACAGGTCTTGGAGTTCTTTCAACAATTTGACCAACTCTCCAAAATTTTGTTCTTCTTTGGCAGAAAGAGAGATCATCTGAGGATTCATCTGTTAGAACATTTTAACACATTGAACAACCGCATCACAAATAATGTTGATCTTCTGATGTGCTGATTCATACCCTTGCTGAATATTCTGAACCTCCTTCGTCATGTCTTCACGAAGTTCGCGAATCTGCATGTTAACATCTTCACGTACCTTTTTAACTTCTTGTACGAAGAGCACATGATGCTCCTTTGTAACAATCTTCAAATCCTTCACCTCCTTCATAAAATCAGACCTCAGAGAATTGATTCGATTCTCTGTAGAACTATCATTCTGATCAGTCTTCTCAAGAACTCGTCTTTCAGAATCACGAATTAATCCTGATGCCTTCGAAATAACCCTGCCTTCCATTTCCTTCATTATGGAATCAATTTCCATGGTTGTAACTCCAGCACTGCCCACATCTGCTTGAGATTGCAAGATAGAATTCGATTTCGAATTCAAAATCTTGAACTGCTTCATGGTCATCAGCATATGATCAGGAAATTCTTCTTTAGCTTTATCAAAAAGAAGATCTTCGAAGGTTCCTCCAAAGCCTTCATTATCAGTTTCATTATCAACAGCCATTGTTTCAGCAATAGGTGAGGATGGATTGGGTGGATCAGTTGATTGAGTTGAGAAGATAGTGGTAAATGGTTGATCCATAGTAGATTGAAATGTTGGAGAATCAGCTGTGGATGTAACCTGAGGTAAAGAAGTAAGTTCAATAAGCTTCACATCAGCAAGCTTCAAAATATCAGTAGACTGACTGATATCTACGTCTTTAGGAATTTCATCTTCGGGTGTCTCAGGAACTTGATCTACTTCTTCGATTCGTTGGGTTTTCTTCAAAAAAATTTCCATATCTTCAGCCCTTCGTTTCTTAGAAGATGGAGACACTGGAGCTGGAATTTCTCTAACTGTGACCCCTTGATGTGTAACCTGAGTTTTCTTCACCAATTGAGATTTTCTCTTGATTTTGATACGTTGAAAAACACCCGTCTTCGAAGGAATCGTTTCTTTTGATGGAGACGCTTCGATTACTGGTGTATCAACCACTGAGGTTAAAATTGGAGACACCTCTTCGACAGTACCAGATGTAGCTATTGGCTCTTGATTCTTTGGTTCTGCTTTCACCCCTTTTTCCAAAGACCCAGCCTCTGTCTTCTTTGTTTTCTTCGACTTCTTCTTCTTTTCGAGTTGTAACATACCAGTAACGACGGTTGTGTCAATGGATTGCAAATATGACACCAACACTTCATTCGTTGGATCCACCTTCTTGAGCATTGCATCCGGAAGGCGAGCAATGGTTGTAAAGATAGCCGGATCATCATGCACCTCCCTCGGACTACCATACATGTGAAAAACCGCTTTTTCTTTGTATTCCGGAACTTCGATTTTCTCCTTCTGATAGACATATTGTACTATCAGACTCCAATAACATGCACAAGAAATCCCCTGCTTAGCACTCGTCTTTGAAATGCTAGTTAAGAACTCTGTCCATAATTGTTTAGAGTAATCCACTTGCAGATCGTAATACAATCCAGCTACCATTGTATACACCTCCATCCTTCCTTTATCAAGACCCACAGTTCTTCCAGTAAGAAATCGAAGGAAGATGCCAAACAAAAAATTCCATATTGTAGGTAACCCCGACTTCTTGAAATCATGTATACGCGTCAAAGGAGGTTGATGGCCCATCTCATTGAACATGAACACCACTTGAGAAGAAGAAAGTTCATCATAAGGACCAGAATTTGGAATTCCCAAAATCTTGCAAAATAAACGCTTGGAGACCCTAATTCTCGTATCATTGACCATTGTGAACTCCACACAACCTGTCTCCTTGTTGTATGATGCAGTAGAACCCGCCTTTGATAGCCAAGACATCGGAGCAACAAAGGAATCAAACATTGCTTTAGACAGAACTAAATTCTGTAAAGCAACCACAAGCATTTGAAGTTCCTCTGGATACTTTGACAAATCTGATTCTACTTGGTAGTTGGAACCCTGGATCTTTAAAATCGGAACGCTGATTATTTCGTCTGTGGTTGGTGATGAAGTAGTCGCCATTGTTGATGATTAGAGCAAAGAACGTTTGAAGAAGATGAATTGCAAAGAGAATTTTGTGTTACAGAAGGTTTGATTGCATAAAGTGTTATTGATTTCTGATTTGCCCTTTTATATGTAACCCTAGATTTTTGAATTTGAAGCGGGATACAATAAATGCTTGCTGACATGGCACCTTGAAATACGGAATGTACTCATCAAAAAGTACCAATCGTAACTGTCAACACGCCTTACACGCTTATCATACACCATGTGTCATCAAGAAACAAGACTGTTTGATATTCCCCAAAAGAATTGTAACCATCGGATGCCTTCGGAATAGAGGTCAGGCTCTTTCACTTTGAGGTTTCGAAAGCGAAGTCATATGCCAGAATTTCGAAATCGTCAGTTTAAGTTGGTGTTACTCAAACCTCAAGGATTTCGTGTGTGCTGTGTTCCAAAAGAAATTAGATGAGAAACAAAGAGAATTTTTTTTTAAAACATGTGATGTCAAAATTTTATTTTGACACAAAAACAGTTTAATCCCAGGCAAAGATTTCTTCGAAAATTATCAAGAGAGATAATTAACAGCTTGTTTGGTATCCCATGAATTACAATCGATAACTTGTAAAGAAGTTTCGAAGGGTTTCTTTTATAAGGCAAATGGGTGGCTTCGATAATTTCGTTACATATCAACCTTAACATAAGGTGAGAAATTGTAAACAAAATTAGTTGTATAACCAATTTAGTTAGTGACAACTTGGTTGTGAATGATATTCAAAGTAACTAGAATTTTGAAAATATACTCACACAGAAATCATATTCACAAAAAAATTTATGTTGGATCTTGTTTGGAACAAACATCGTAGTTTTCGAATGTTTGATTAAGATCACTCAAAAGAAATGAATATGATTTTGAGTATAAAAGGTACTGAAACAAATGCTTCGTAAGATCTGGAACATAGTTCCCCGTCAATTCCTTAAGGTTTAGGATTTTTGGGTTTCACTTCCATCATGGACTCATGATTTTAGATCATAAACACAGACTTGTAATTTGTCTAGGTTTTGATTGGTTTGATCAAAGACCTCAAGGACAAATCGCTTCGAAAATTTGGAATGTAAGAATTGTTTTGTATAAAAAGATTGGATAAGAATCGAAGTGTACCTCTGTTATAATGGACAAAACAGAAAACTCTTAACTCATTTGAGAAGAGTAAGGTAGCTCTTGTTGATTTATGCAAATACAAGCCTTGTTGGGAAGAAATTTTCATGAGATAATTTCATCAAGGCTTTCATTTCCCATACATAGAATCATACGAGGCTTGAGACAACATGCAGCAGCATGCTTCTAGGCACACCCTAACTAATCCAAAGTGTATCGAGATCATACCTTTCCATAGAAACTAGACACATAAATCCTTTGTATTTGGAACTTGACAAAACTCACAATACACATGTTAAAACCAAGGAGAACAAAAAATATTTTTGGTATTGTTGAAATTTTTCAAAAAAAATTAAAAAAACAAACCGAAACCTTTTTGGATTTTAAATTTTTTTTTTTATAAAAGAAAATATTTTTGATTTTTCAGGTTTTTCATATAAAAAAATTAAACAAACTAAATGTCTAACCTTAGTTGAAATGTGTACAAATACGAAGCATTCGAACCGTTGACTTGAACAGTAATCTCTGATTATGTATTTCAACAATGAATAAATCTTCCGAATGCGAAGCGTTCGAAGCGTTGACCATGAACAGTAACCTCTGAACACTGAATCACCCTTTCCGTCCATACTCCAAATGATTCAGACCCATCACTCTTCGCTTTTATCACATAAAAGTGAATTTCCATTAATCATACCCAATCCTTCTAAAATACGAAGAAATGATTTTTCATCCAATGCCTTTGTAAAAATATCTGCCAATTGTTCTGTTGTTTTCACAAAATGAACTTCAATATTTCCATCTTCAACATGATCTTTGATGAAATGATATCGAAGAGCAATGCGCTTAGTCTTCGAATGCTGCATAGGATTATAACAAATTCTTATTGCACTTTGTGAATCACAATATAAAGGAATCTTTTTCATATTAATTGCATAATCTCTTAATTGACTTTGGATCCAAATTATTTGTGATGTACACACAGCTGCAGCAACATATTCAGCTTCAGCGGTAGATATTGAAACACATGTTTGCTTCTTCGATTGCCAACTGACCAACTTTCCATCTAGTAATTGACACCCACCAGTTGTGCTTTTACGATCAAGACTGCATCCTCCAAGATCCGCATCCGAATAAGCTTGTACAAAGAACCCTGTTTTCAAAGGATACCACAAACCTAACGAAGTAGTGCCTTTCAAATATCGAAAAATATTCTTCATTGCGGTTAGATGTGGTTCACGTGGATTCGATTGATACCTTGCACAATTACAAACAGAAAACATAATATCAGGTCTACTTGCAGTTAAATACAATAAAGACCCAATCATGCTTCGATACAGAGTGATATCAACAGCAGATTTATCTAACGAAGGAGTTAGCTTTATGCTCGTTGCCGTTGGTATTCGTAACCTTATGCTATTTGTCATTCCAAACTTTTCTAACAAATTCTTCGTATATTTCTCCTGATTAATGAAGATGCCTTCCTTGTTTTGACGAATATTCAAACCCAAAAAGTTATTAATTTTGCTTTTCATCAGGTCTTTGAATTCTTTAGATAAAGCAGGGTTAGTTGAGCTAAAAATTATATCATCAACATAAATTTGAACAAGCATCAGATGATTTCCAATTTTCTTTCGAAATAAAGTGGGATCAACTGATCCTTGTTTAAATTTAGATTGTTTCAAAAATGATGTTAAAGTTGCATACCATGCTCTTGGTGCTTGTTTTAACGCATATACAAATTTATCTAAAATATAAACATGATCAGGATGTTCTGTGTTTATAAAACCTGGTGGTTGTTCAACATATACCGTTTCTTCAAGTTCTCCGTTTAAGAATGCACATTTTACATCCATTTGATAGACATCGAAATCTTTATGAGCTGCAAAAGCCAGAAAAATACGAACAGCCTCAAGTCTTGCGACAGGGGCATATGTTTCTTCGTAATCAGTTCCTTCTTGTTGAGAATATCCTTTAACAACAAGTCTAGACTTATTTCGAATAATGTTTCCATCTTTGTTAGTTTTGTTTTTATAAATCCATTTGAGTCCAACAATTTACACATCAACAGGTTTTGGAATTAATCTCCAAACCTTGTTTCTTTCGAATTCAGACAATTCAACTTGCATAGCAACAACCCAATCAGAGTGTTCCATTGCAACCTTAACTGTCTTTGGTTCGATTTTGGAAATAAAAACATTAAACATGCATAACTCTTGATGATTATTCAATACCTCATTTCGTGCATAGAGTTGTGCCCTTGTCATTATACCTGCTTGTGGATCGCCAAGAATTTGATCTTTTGGATGATTTCTTGTCCATTTATCCAATGGTGGATAGTTAGGATCAAAATCCAAAGGTGCATCTTCGAACGTAACATATGTTTCTGATCCATTTATGGAAATTGAATCTTCAGCATCATCAAAATGTTCTTCTTCAAGAATTGGATCCTTCTCAATTATGGGCTCCCCCTCGATGATTGACTCCGTTTCGATATTTTGCTCTGGTTCAATGATCGGCTCTTCTTCAATAATTGGCTCCCCATCAATATTAACATTTGTTGACATGTTATCACTTTCACTATAATGCTCCCCCTCAACAAAACTATTTGAATCCAAGTGCTCCCCCACCACTGGATCATCAGATTGTTCATTTGTGTTCAGATTCAAAATCGAAATTGAATCATTGTCATGCTTCGAATTTTCTGATGTCTGATTATCAGTTGCATTTCTTTCTGCATCAATTGCTTGATCTGAAATACCAAAAATCGATTCATAATTAACATCATCCATTTCAATTGAATCATCTATATTTGAAGAATTTTGAAAAATAGGATAATTCGCAAATTGATGATTAGACTTTTTAATGTAATGATCATCAAATGTCAAATTAAAAGTTTCTTCCACTTTGCGAGTTTGCTTATTTAACACTCTATAAGCAACGGAATTGTGTGAATATCCCAAGAAAATTCCTTCATCAGCTTTTGTTTGAATCTTCGAAAGATTATCCTTAAGATTCATTATGAAACACCTACATCCAAAAACATGGAAAAATTTGACATTAGGTTTTCGATTATTGATTATTTCATAAGGAGTAACATTAAACCGTCTATGAATGAATGATCGATTTTGAGTAAAACAAGCAGTTGAAACAGCTTCAGCCCAAAGATATTGAGGTAAATTCGAATAAGCCAACATTGTTCTTGCAGCTTCGCATAATGATCGATTTCTTCTCTCAACTACACCATTTTGTTGTGGTGTATAAGGAGATGAAAAATTATGCGAAATTCCGTTCTCCACCAGAAATGAATCAAAAAGACGGTTTTTGAATTCAGTTCCATGATCACTTTTAATTTTTCGAACTGACTTCTTCAATGAAACTTCCGTTTTCTTGATAAAATCAATCATCATTTGTGGAACTTCGGATTTTAACCTGAGAAAATAAACCCACGTAAATCTTGAAAAATCATCTACAATTACCAAAATGTACCTTTTCTTGTTAAGAGTAGCAACTGTTGAACGACCACATAAATCAATATGCAAGAGTTCGAGGGGTTCAACAATCTTCGAATCTATTGTGATAGGATGACCTTGTTTGTTTTCCTACTTCACAAGCTGCACACAAACTATCATTATCATATTTAAGAATGGGTAAACCTCTTACCAGATCTTGTCCAACAAGTTTGTTGATGTTTCGAAAATTGAGATGTGATAGTCTCCTATGCCATAACCAGCTAACATCGGCAGCTACCTTCGAAAGTAAACACACAGCAGGTTTGCCTACAATAGGAACAATATCCAATGTAAACATATCACATTTTCGTTTTGACTTAAGTAAAACTTCCTTTGTCTCAACATTCGAAATGACACTACCTTCTTCATTAAAAAGAACTTGATTTCCAGTGCCCACAACAAGTTGTGAAACACTTATCAAATTGTGTTGTAAACCTTCAACAAATGCAACTCGGTTGACAGTGAAATTTCCATTCGTTATCTTTCCATAACCCTTGACTTTGCATTTGTGATTATTGCCAAACTTAACCACTCCTCCATTTTCTAGGCTTCGAAAATCACGCAAGTTTTCCTTCTTCCCAGTCATGTGACGTAAGCAACCACTATCAATATACCACTTGTTATCATATTGCTCGTCACAAAGCACTTGCGTTTATTGAAAAAATTTAGGTACCCAAGCCTTGTTGGGTCCATTCATATTAGATTTGTTTTTCAATTGTAAAGTACAACCGTTAACCCAATCACAAACTTGTGTTTTGAAACTGTCAAAAAATTTAACATTTTCATTCGAAGGGTCAGATATATGAGTTTTTATTATTTTCAAATTTTCACTGATTATACCCTTCGCATTTTGAGTTTGTGATTCTTCCCTTTTTGCTTTTTTAGACCAGCTGCCAAACTTTAACTGAAATATTTGACTCTTTGGATGACGAACTACCATTCGTTGAAGGATTAGCATACTTGTCATATGCCTCATGTATCTGTTCTTTCGAAAACTTACTTCATTGATATATTTTTCCTTTTCCTTCCAACCAATGATCAATATTTCTTTTCGTTGTTATTCCCTTCGCATATGAGACTTTGTCAGCTTGTTTCTTCAAAGGATTATAACATTTTGCTGAACTTGGAACATAATCCGCTTTTGGTTTTCAAATATATGATTCATGATAAGATGTATTGATTTGTGATTTTGAAATCTGTGTTTCAACCTTTTTCTGAAAACTTTTTCTTGGAAGTGTTGTTTTTGTTCTATTTGAAAATGAATCATTTTTCTTTTCAAAACTTTGAGACTTTAATTTTTTTCTAAAAACTTTTCTTCCTCTTGAAAAATTTGTTGATTTCATATTTAATGATTCAATAGTTTGCCAAAAAATTGTTTTTCTCGCTTGACGTTTCGAAATATTATTTTCCTTTGAAAAATTTTCAACTTGAGCATTAAATTCTTTTGAATTTAATGTTATTGCTTTGTAGACCGTTTTAACATCTGTTTTAACACCTTCGTGCTTTGTAAACACATTTTCAGTTGAGTTAACTTTCTTCTTTTCAACTTTTGACTTTTCAACCCATACTCTTTTTGGTTTTTGATGTTGAAATTTATATGAATTCTTTGTAAGATTGTTTTCAACTGTGCTTTGATTCGAAAAGAAACCTTCATTTGAAGTTTGCATATTGTCTTCCTCAATCATCTTTTTGAATTCAGGCTTTATATTTTCAACATTACCTGTTGTTATGAAGACTTGATTTGGGAACAAAACATCATCAGTGCATTTGAAGATTGGATACACAACAGTATTCGATTCAAGATAATGAGCACCTTTTTCACTAAGAATTTTCTCAAATTCTTGTGTATCCAAATAGACTTGATCAACAACCACTCGATGAATTTCAATTTCTTTCGATCTTTGAATTGGCTTCGAATTTGTATTTTCTTCCTCATTGTCACTATCATCGGTTTGACTATCATGTATTTCCACAAACTCCATATCACAAACTTTCGAAGTTGAGGGTTCATCAGTGTCAATTTTTAAGAATAAATCTTCACACTTTTCTTTCCCTTTAAAAGAGTTTGCTACATTTATGACAGACAATTAAGAACAATCTGCATCCTCTAAATCACTAATTTCACTAATATTATCAGAATTATCTTCAATATCTGCAAAATTAGTTTCGCAATTAGATGTAGAATTCTCAGTCTTTTTCAAAATTCAAAGTTGTTCTGATTTAGATAAGGTCTCATTTACAATTTTTACTAAATCATTAGCATCAAGATAATCTTCGACTTTAGCAATTCCATATCTAAACCTATCATCTGGAACTTTGTTAAAATCAGAAATTTCTTTTTCACAATCATATGAAATACTATCTACCTTAGCTCTATCATAAGCTAAAAATGGTAGTAATTTTCTATGTTGTTCCTTACTTATCTCACTCAAATGATGTAACTCAGTTAATTTTCCATACAATCTTTTCGCAGAATTACAAAAAATATTTCTTTGTGCTACAACAAGTTTATTTCCTTTGCTAAACTTTCCCTATCCTCCATAATATTTTAAACTTGCAATTCTAAGTAATCAATCCTAGTGACTTTTGAATCCAATTTTTTTTCTTGTCTCTAGTAATTGATCACTTAACTTTTTCGCTTCATTGCTAGCAGACACAACAATTGAATCAAAATAAGTAACAGTTTCATCAAAAGATACTAACTCAGAATTATATGCAGAAACTGGAATGTTAAAAGATTCAAGAATGTTACGTACCTTGGTAGTCATGGGCGACCTGTCAGTAGACTTCGAAACGAAGCATTGCCCACACACTTTGTAAGTCTGTTCTTCATTTGAATCCTCTTCCATCTTTGCATACATAGCTCCATGTGATGGATTTTTCATCTCTTCATCATCCGAACCCGAAGACCATATTTGATATGTGCCATCCGATTCAGTTTCTCCATGAGCCACCAATGACAAATTCTTTGTTTTCGACTTTACTTCCTCCAGTTTCTCAGTGTAAAAAGCTTCATCCTTTGTTCTATTTTTCTTTTCCTCCTTCTTCCTCAACAAGCAATCTATTGCCAAGTGATTTGCTCCATAGCAATAATGGCAATTAATCCCTGTATCACCTTTCAACATTATCTTCATTTGCTCCATTTGACTATTCGAATCAGTCTTCGCTTCTTTCTTCTTCTCATCCACTTTATTTTGTTCTCAAAACTACCCTTCAAATCTGATGACTTTATCTTTGGATTAAAAGGTTTCTTGAAAAATTTCTTTACTCGATTGTTTGAGTAAAATGCAACAGCTTCATCATCAAAATTCATTAGAAAACCTTCTTCTTCATCAGACTTTGATTTTTCATTCTCTCTTTCTGAAACCTTCGAAACAAGTGCTAATGGTCCACTAAGACTTGCTATCGCTTCCTCAGCTATTTCATTAACTTCATTTTCATGAGATTTTAATTGATTGTATAAGTCATTCAAAGTCGAAGTATCAAAACTCTGTTGATTTTTCACCATCATACTCATACTTCTCCACTCCTTTCGAAGTCCCATTACAAATATCAAATTGTACTCCATTGATGACCTTATTATAGTATAACGGTTACAACGATAGATTAGCTCGTTGAACCGATCATAGTATGCTTCAATAGACTCATTTTCTTTTTGTTTGAAATCTTTGAGTTGCACCAGACATTGTTTCACAGATGTGATCTTCGTCTTTTCACTTCCTTGAAATTTGTCTTTGAGATTGTTCCAGATTTCTTTAGCTGTTGTGCATGTTCTGACATAATTGTACACAACAGGAGGCAACGCACCTCTTAATTCCCTCATGCATTTCTTCTCCAATTGTTTTAAACGATTGGTTTGATTATCGACTTCCGAACTGCTTGAAGACATACCGATTGGCTGAACTTGTGCAGGTTGATTGATTTCTCCTGAGATGCATTCCCATAATTCTTCATCCAATCCGTTCAAGTAATCTTCCATCCGATCTGCCCACTGATCATAATATTCTTGAATAAGCATCGGAATTTTTGTGGATGATCCAAGCAAATGAGAAAATGATGTCATCGAATTTAGATTGAATGACGCCATTGTTGTATGGACAAAAGCTTCAAGATGATACAAAAACATTGAGCATATTGAAATCAAATTGTATATTTCAAATCAGAATCACACAAAGAACACTCGATTTACAAATATTTTTGCAGAATCAAATCCTAGATTGAGATCAAGAAGAATTTTAAACACTCAAAAAGAACGGAAATTTTTTGGATCAAACAGTAGATTCAAAAATCTTTTTGAACGTATGAAAATCAGATCACAGAAAGGATTCCTGCTCCGATACCAATTGATGAGATTTGTAACCGAGTTTAAGATCAATTCAAGTATTAATTCAGAAAAGAAGAATAGCGATGAACACGAGAGTAAATATAATATTTGTTCAGCTCATATTATGCTTTTGATTTTACAGAGTACAAAGAATAATCTGTAAAAGATCGAGTAAAGTTCTTCTACTCACTTAGTACAGACCCCTATTTACAGGAGAACAAAAGCATAACAATACTAAGGACTAGACATTAAGACTACTCTTTATAATGCCTTAGTACAAATAACATTACATCCGAAGACCCTTCTTACGAAGACAAAATAAACTGCGTAACAATCAAACTGACACTTTGACTATTACAACATTTAAACCCTAACAGCTGCCCACCATGTCTTCCAAGTAGTTAAGCAGCTCACCCTTTCTTATCAATATACTTTCAATTTATCAAGGTCCTTGCCTTTTATGGATTCAAATGAGAACTCATAGGGCTCACATGCATAATTAACTCAATTGGAACGGCATAGAAATAAGGTAATGTCAACATGATAGGTTGTAAACCTCTACTCGTGTGCTAGTGATGATCGATAAGGTTTATTCTTGATTTGTTCCTGAAACCTTTCAAGACCATTAAGATTCCCACTGACTCCTTGACATATAAGATTCTCTTGTCAAATATTCAAGAGTTAGTGTAGCCTTTATGAAGACGAAACATTTCATAAAATTGGTCCTAGTTGGTCTTTGTCTTATTCAAGTCATCACAACTTACCAATTTCAAATGTTCGAGAATAGGAAAGCCTTTTTCGAAATTCTACATTTGATGAATGTTTTTTTAAACCTTCTTAAGACTTGTCACTCAATATTACAATCTTAACTCTAAGACTTGTTTTGGAATGAAGTATGATTGTCATCTTGATTTAACCATTTCTTCAATTCTTAATTCCTCTTCTTAGACATACAATTATACTAAGATATACTTGGAGGATCAATTGAGATATGGTTCTTAATCATTAAGACATATCATAATGCATAAAAGGTACTCTCCTTTATTCTTAGAATAGATAAACTTTTATCTTTCTGCCTACTTGATTCTTCTTATTCGTTCTGCAATTGATTTAAACCTTTACAATCAATTCAGAATTACACATAATCTTATAAGTATAATCATATTTACTGATCCTTTAGTAAATCATGACGAATATCTTTGTTACCCTTGTGGTGGACTTGATCAACACACAACTTTGTGTACTCGATCTCCTAGTCTTTCACTTGACACTTTGTCAACGAATTAGTCTAATTTCCAAATATGAAATTTCTCATTCATCGTGTAACCAAGTTGCATGATTCCAAGTTTCTGTCCAATTGAAACTTGGGTGATGAGAAACTCTGCCTATTTGGTAAATTCTTGACATTTCCACTATTAACATAATTAAGAATCTTATCCATCTGTTGTAGAAATATGCAAACATCAATTTTCATAATGATTTCATTGCAAGGAAATAAATAAATAAATAAATAAGTCATACCAAAAAATTTATTTTATTCATAAAAGCAACGGAAAACATTTGTCCTCACAATGCAAAATCAACTGAAAACTATGTAGTCAAATGAAAAATTCCTAACAACTCTATCATAACTTTCTATGCTCAAATCTAATCTTCAAATCCATGCGATCGAGGTCCATTTCTTCCTGATTAGATTCATCTTGCTCTTTCATCATGCTTCCTCTCTTTTCACTGATCCTGCAAAACATTCAAATGCAGTCTTATCACATCATGAATTAAGAATCAACGAATAGGAACTTAATGGAATTAGATAGTGGATTTTACCTGAAGCACCGAATAATTTTTGGCTCTCCCATCTTCTGGACTCTTCAGGCTCTTAGGGCAGACCTGTGTCCAACGCCCTTTCTCATGGCAGCAAACACAGGTCGGTTCTCCTAGAACATCCTCGGAAGCATGGTTGGTTGACTTTCCCAACAAATATGCTTCATTGCTTTGCCAAATCATTTCTGATTCAGCAGCAATGAGCATGTAAGTTAGGTCAATGAAGTTATCGTCAT
Source organism: Lactuca sativa (assembly GCF_002870075.4). Classification (NCBI taxonomy): domain Eukaryota; kingdom Viridiplantae; phylum Streptophyta; class Magnoliopsida; order Asterales; family Asteraceae; genus Lactuca; species Lactuca sativa. The sequence continues at coordinate 174,399,867 of NC_056625.2, read as the reverse complement.
GATCCATCATATAATACTTTCTTTTGAACTTATTATATGAGTCAGGGAGTGACCGTAGAACCCATCCTATAGCCAACTCATCAGGGAATGACGCACCCAACATAATCAACCTATCGATGTGTGATTTCATTCCTAGAACGTGGGCACACACGGGTTTACCATCTTCATGTTTCATTTCCAATAGCGCTTTAGTGACATTGAACCTTTCAATTCTTCGATCTTGTGCATTAAGGAGAATAATTGGAGGAGGAGGAAGAAGTGAAGCATGATCTCTTGTTCCTCGATCGAATCGTGGAATATCATCTTCGTGTGGAATGCTTGTTCCACATGATTTAGGAAAACCATAGTTGTCGAACTTTGACATCTACAAAACGAGAGAAAAATAAATTCAAGTTAGTTGATTGATTGAGTCCTTAATAAATCAACCAAATGAGATATTAAGGCTAGGACCCAACACAATACGCTACAACCTAGAAAAGGGATGTCGTAATCTAGTTGTAGAATATTTGAAGGTAAGTGAATGACGATTCACTAATTTCCACCATGAAAATCGAAAAAGAAATTTAAGTTTTAAATATATGAAAACTCCTAGATCCTTTGAGATTCATTGAACATTTCAACGGTATGGTTAAATCTCGATATGCCCCTCTAGTTTGTAACTGGGATGCCGAGGATCACAAAGCGGGTGTGAATAACCATGCAAAATTACATGGTGCCCTCACATGTTACAGTCACTTATTCGATGTGCCGGTTAACCACACACGCTCCACCGAACTATGAAAAACATTGAGTCACCTTTTGCTACCTTTGCTTAGAACCATTTAGTGTGCCGATTAACCACACACACTCTACTAACGTCTTTGCAAGGGCACAAAGTGTAATTTCATGGAATTGCACGAATTCACTTTTGCCTAAAGTAACTAAGATTAAGAATTTTATGAAAACATTTAGTTACTTTTATACTTCATTATACTTATAATGGAAGGTTTCTGTCCTATCTTACCCGTTCGGCTAACGACCCTCCACTAGTCAAGAGTGTGGTGGGTAAGAGTGGATACCCATTCAATCACAATTTTATAGGCAATTTCCTTAAACACCCCTTATAGTCCAGCTTCGTGAATGAGGCCAACTAACGGTAAGACTGACTTTTACTCATACATATATATAATGTTAGACTTTTAATGTTATATATAGTATAGGGTGTATTTTACAATTTTAAAATACTAGGTGGTCTAATTTAATAATTATACTTTTAATTTAATTAAATTGTAAACCAAAATTTTATGGATTTGTTAAACCTCTTTTAATTATACACCTTAATTAATTAATAAAACTATAAGGGTGTGATTTGAACTTTTCAAAACAATACTAGGGTTTTAGAATTTAACATTTCTAAATTAAACTTTTAATCAACTTTTAAATTCCAAAACTTGAGGGCAAGTTTTGAAACATTTCAAAATATTAGGGTTTAGAATTTAAATATTTCAAAATCAAACTTTTCAATCAAAATTTAGATTCCAAAACTTGAGGGCAAGTTTTGAAACCTTTTTCAAAACATTAGGGTTTCAACTATTTAAATTTCAAAACAAAACTTTTGAGTACAAATTTAAACTATAAAACCTAAAGGGGAAAAATTGAAACTTTTCAAACTTTGTCATGAATATTCTAGATCATATAATTCAAATAAGGCAATTAACTATTAATTGGTGGTTATCTAATTAGATCTAGCTCAAATTCTTGCAAGATAATGATCAAATAATTTCCATAATTTATCAAATAAGGTAACAATTATCTAATTAGATGACCAAAATCTTTTATTTTGACAAGGATAATCATAAGGGATTAACAAAATTCAAATTTTATTAATTTTAAACAATTATGGAAATTATCCTAAGTCAAAATAGGTAAAAATCCCGAAAATCCGTCTGTCTGACAGCTAAACTCGCCGAGTCCCCTTATGGACTTGCCGAGTAGGGGCCTACTCGCCTAGTCCACAATGGGACTCGCCGAGTACATCAGGCAGGAGGCGAAAAATCGATTTTGCAACTTGAACAAACATACAAGGCATCAATACAATAGAAACCAATCAAGGCTCTGATACCACTGATGGGTTTTAGCCAAAAGACATCCTATGTGCTCATGCAAACCCTAAAGCTTGGATCTAGGTTTCTCTATTGTACATGCAAGTTATCCAAGACTTAAAACCCTAGATCTAATCAATATAACATATGAATAAGGGTTTAGATCATACCTTGATTGTTATATAGCAATAACAATCACAATTCCTTCTTGTAATGACTTTAGAAAGCTTAGAGTCACAAATGTCACTCCTTTAATGGTTCACAAACACCAAGATCAAGAGGATGAAGAGGAGAAGAGAAGGAGGCTGCCCAAAATGTTTGGAAACCCTAGAAGAAGTCTTGTCCACGTTTTTGGGGCATAAGGGTTCCTTAAATAGTGAGGCTATTTGGGTTATCTAACAAGGAAACCCTAATTTGGATGCTTAAGCCCTAAGCAACCCATGGGCTCCTCCCTTAAAGGCATTTGGACGATTTCTAATGGGTTTCCCCATAGAATTCGTCCACTCCTTTAATATGGAGTCCAATAGCTCAATATTCAACTATCATACAATTGACAGTTCTAGTCCCTTAAGTTTAATTAATCTCTTTTAATCACAAAACTAATTACTAATTAATTCTTGACTAATATTAATTAAACAATATGATTTCTCCTTTAATATATTATTCTCATAATATATTAATAAATCATATTTAATCCTTTCTCTCCATAATTCATCCTATCAAGTTGCTTTGGTGAAGGCAACCCAAAAGGACCATGCACCATCGGGTCAAGTACATACCAAAATAGTTATGGACTTAGACACTAATCCAACAGTCTCCCACTTGGGTAAGTCTAATAACTATTTTGCGTATGACTTTAGATCCTGATCTGCAATCGTAGCTTTCCAAAGCCGCTGTCAACTCTGATCTTATCAGATACGCATGTGCTTAAGATAAGGGATCATATATTCGTCCATTCTATGTATCGTATAAACGGAGACATGGATCTAAATCATTCTCTCTGTCTATGTGTTGTTTCCCAAATTCAGATTTATGATGACTTACAACATACTACAATTTGAACACACCAAATTAGTCCCGGCATGGCCAAGCGCTTAGGTGCCATCACTAAATCATCGAGGGGCCCACATATATCTCTTTTATCCTACTTTGAATAAAAGAAACGGATAAACTTTGACTCAATGCTCGCTTGCACTCACTCACTGAATCACACACAACAATATGTTTTATAACACCAAGTTACTGGTGCGTTTACATATTATCAATGTGCAACCGACTCGCAAGATACAACTCACACATCTCGGTTTCAAGAATATAAGATGTTATCGTCTCACCAATCACTCGTGATACAATCCTTGAAGTGATCCAAGTGAGCGTGGGTTTAATCCAATGCTCAAGTCATATTCATAAGCACTCATGAACGTTGTAGCAAACAATTGTTTATGTCTAATACACTTTAGACAATCCACACACCAATTCACGACAGTCTTCATTCATATCTACTTCCAACATATGAACGACTGTGGCCTGTTTGAATAATTTAACTGTTCTAAACCAATTTAAATTATTCAGGAAGTCAAAACATGCAAAGTAAAACACAAGAATAATACTAATCCCATATGGCCTCAAACCTTGAGTATAAATAAAACACCTTTTATTTATCACCATATTGATTACTCATTATTTGTTGTTTCGGGTAATCAACTTCTTACTTGAATTATTACCACACTTGTCCCATGCTCTTAGCATGCACACAATGTTTACCTATGGTTCTTACTTTGTGAAATAGATCAAATGAACACATTTCCAATCATACTCATTTCACAACTCCTAATCCATTTTCATAAGTGAAAGAATATCAAATTCTTGCCACTTATGGAATATGTTAGATTCTAACATTTTATGCAATGATCCTTTTGTAATGTCACTGCACTAAAGTCACAATGACTATTGTCAATGAAATGACAAAGTCCTCTATTGGAGATTGTTACAAGACAATTCCATAGATGTGATGTCTCTCACTCAAAGTACATTCCTTTGAACATTATTTTGCATAAAATTTCTAATCTAGACATTGATTCTCAATATGCAATTCCCAATATGGAAACCTTTCCATACTTTCCATATGAAAACTCATTCTCAATAGAATCTTATCTATTCAGAATAATGTCGATATGGTCCATCCAATATCATGCTTGCAACTACTCACAAGCGACCAATCATCGGCGAACTTTGGATTGTCCTTTGACAGTTGTCTAATTATCTTAGTCAAAAAACCGATTCTTGTCCCTTTCCCTCTAAATGCACTAGACATTTGGAAATTTTTAGAATGGTCAATTATTATAGCATTTGCCATCGATCCAATACCCGAAGCGTATGCGACACAATGCATAATGTCTTACATAAAGATTCGATACTTTATCAAACTTCTGCCATAATATTTTATGTGCTACGTTCTCTCAATTCGAAATATGAAGAGGAATGTCGTAATCATAATCGAATTTTAAGAACTCACTATGTTTCATTGACTAAATTTATTAACATTTCATAACCTAAGCCTTTAGATTTGAAATGAAGCATAATATTCTCTCCCTTAATTATAGCAAAACAACTTTACAACCATTGCGAATTTGCAAAGTATAACTCTTGTTTTCTATAATTAATATTGCTAACTTGAAATACTTGCCTTAATAATCATGCAATCATAACATTTATGCTCCCACTATCACGATGATTATTATAAACATAACACTTATGCTCCTACTAGCTTTGACATGTATTCAGAAAAAACTTAACTTTCAGAAAAACAATGCCTATTGAATTTCTTTAAGTTCATATTTCAAATAACCAATGCTTTGATAATCTTTTATCAATGCTACTTAAACTTATACACCTTTGCCTTAGATAGCTCATATGTGTGTCTTAAACAATTCTGATGTGATGTTGATTATGATGGCATGTGCGGAATTAGAAAGATCTAGTGATTCATCATACAAATCAAGAACACAAGGAGTAAATAATTCTTTGTAAGCTCTTATTAGATCTAGAAAGAATATACAAATGGGTTTGTACAAGTTTCTCTCTCTAGTCTAACACTCCAAATGATTCCTTACATAATGGGAGTCACTCACTTCCTATTTATAGGAAAGACTCAACCCATTTACACATACAAGAGAGTAAGCCTAAAACACTACATCCAAGAGTGACTTTGCACCCTAACATTCTCCCCCTCAAAGTTAGGATTGGATGTCCGGCTTCAATCTCCAACGAGGTAGCGCGATGAAGACCAAACTCCCCCTCGAAGTAACACCGGTCTTCAAATCCGCAAATGAATATTCGACAAACCCGAGAAGCTTCGAATACCCATCATTCTCCCCCTTTTTATAATCAAAAAATGATTATAAAACCCACTAAGGATGAGAAGCGCCCGACGAATAGTCTTCACGATACTCCCCCGTGATGTGTACCAAAAATGAATCACCAAAAATCTTGCACGGAAAAACAATCACGAAAAAGCCACAAAAAAAATTTCAATTTATGAAAAATTTTGACTTTTTGGGTGAAAGTTGCAAGATTTTTCAAAATTCGGGTAGAAATTGTCACTTTCTGAAACTTGTAGGGACCCGTTGCGTCCAAAACAGCCAAATATGCAAAACTCTCCCCCTTTTCCAAAGCTGGGTAGAAAGCGTCAATTTGCACAAACTGCAGGGACCAGAAATGAACATTCTTCAATTTCTTAGAAAATTTGCCCAATTTCGAAGTTGGGTACTTTCTGCCAATATTTCGAAACTGCAGGGGCTAATAGAGAAATTTTATCATTTTTCACAGCATTTGACACCATTTCGAAACTGGACAAATTCTGCCAAGTCTTCGAAATTCCAGGGGTAAGTTTCGAAACATGTATGGTTCTTCGTTAATTATTGCTGCAAATCCAAAATTGAATCAATTTTGCATTATCTTCGAAACTTAAGGGACCCCATTCTAAACTTTTATGTTTCCTTCTTCCCAATTGCGTTTGTTTTACAGTGACACACATGAAACTTCATCTTCAAAACATACGAAGCTTTTTTTTTTAGGAACCCTTCGTTTTTCCCAATATTCACCCCAAAACAAACACCCTTCGAATTTTATTCACCAACCCTTCGTAGATTCAGCTATATACCCTTCGAAAATTCTTTCATATCATTCTTCGTTCGTTCATTTCACCAAATCAAACCCAAGAACAACAAACCAGTGACCCTTCGTTTTTTATTACTCTTGGATTGTATCGATCATTTCAACAATCGATCCTACAGGAAAGGCTTCGATTGATCGACTCCAAACCATCTTTCCAAATCTTCGTTCTCACGTTCTTCGTTTCTTACTGTTCTTCCCAAATCGATTCTTAACTCTTCGTAAATCAACCATTCGAATTTGATACCCAAGCATCGACAATCTGTTCTCACTTCAACCCTCAAATCGATTACTCAAAAACTTTTTCCAGTTCATTGTCAAACCCAATATCAACAAAACAAAAAAAATCAATTTCGTTCCAAGCTTACCCTTCGAACATCGACTGTCAATACCAAATCAACTCCCATTCAATTCCAAAATCAAAAATCTTCGCTTTTCTTCAATAACCGATATTAACCTAAAACAGTCGACAATTGATAATAGACTCCAAGCTTTCGTTTGTCTCTGTCAACTATCGACCTTGATACCTGATCGATTTCCCAATCAAGTTTTCCAATTGAGTTTTTAGTACATCGCCAACAAAATCAAACAATTCAACCCATTGATATCAAAATCAACGACTATGACTCCAATTAATCAACTATATGCTCTTCGTTAATCATCAACATTGACTAATCCAAGAATCAATATAAAGCTAATCCTTCGAAATCATGATCAATAATCATCGATTACTGATTTCGACTCAAAACACTACCTTCGTTTACTAGTATGATCTTCCCCATTCATCATTTTCCAGTTCATCGTTCAACCAACAGGTTTGACTTTTCAAAATCGAGTACAAGCAAACACGAAATCAAAGTATCGGAAACCATATTTCAGATCAAAACAAGTTCAACCAACTGTTCTTCATCCTATTGAAGTGTTCTTTTGTACAAGTTCATCAAATCAAGAATCAATTTTGACGATTTCTTCATTTGAACTTGCATGAACTCAATTTCATCATGTTCCAAATCACAAGAAATCGAGACATCTTATCTGATTACTAATCGACATCAGCCAAAAGAACGATGAAAGAAATTATCAAGAAAACGAGACGAATAATCAGATGCAATCGATTAAAGAATTAAGAACAGATGCGGAACAAATGCATATCTACGGTACAACCATTTGAAGCGTGACTAAATCAGGGACAAGTTCAATGAATTATACGCTCGAAACAAATTTGGATCAAATAAGAAATTTTCATGGGCTCACGAACAGTAAAGAATTTGAAAGTTGGATTAAGTGGTTAATGGGCTCGAGATGAACAGTAAAATGACTAGAAAATTGGTTTGGCACAATTCGTGAACAGTAACTAATTGAATCAAGAAAGGAATTGTGAACAAAATCATTTATGATGAACTGAAAAAAAAATGATAGAATATCATTTTGATTTTTGTAATTTGATCTAAACAAAAATAATTGGATCAATCAATGGGGTTGAAACGGATTTGATCCAAAGAGGCAAATCGATCAAAAATTGAAAAATGAAAAATATGAATCGAAATCATTGACGTTTTGGAATCCATTTGAGAATTTGAGTTACCTTTTTCACGAATTGAGATCCATTTTCAACGAACGAATCAAATTTGGAAGATCTTGGTTCTTTTGTCGGAATGAGAAAATCTCCAAATCGAACATTGTACCACCCACCATGCGAGATGTACAACTCGTTCTTCGTGTTCTTCGTGTTCTTCATCAAACCAAGAAAATCTTCAAAAGAACCACCAACACATTTGGGTTTTGACTTCAAATTCAATTCAACACTTGGAGATTGTTGCTTTGGAACCCAAATTTGCTTCACGGATTTTGGCTTCACAACATATGACGATTTTTGTGAGTAAACCCGCTTATTCTTCCGATTCATCTTCTTCTTCTTTTTCTTTCTCATCTTTTTGCATCTTGAAGACTTGATTTCATGAACAAACCCACTTTCAACAACATGAATATTTTGAGTTTGAATCAAATCTTTTGGAGTTTGATATTTGTGAATTTCTTGAACCACCGGCTTCCAATAAGGAATCATTCCTTCAAACGAATCACAAAAACACAAAATATCATCGGTGTGAACTTCAATCGAGCAAAAAACTTTTTCATCTTGAGAATCAACTTGAACTCCTTTTTCTTGAACATCAAGAACATCACATTGAACTCCATTGTCAAGAACTTCAACAACCTTAAGAGCACGAAAATCATTTGGGTTTTCAATTAGAGAAATGTATTTCTTATTGAACAAATCTCTTTCTTCTCCTTCTTTTTGATTTCTACTACGAACTAATATGGACAAGGAAATTTTATTCAACCATGTAATCTTACAAATTGGTTGAAATACCAAGCTTCCATGATCATCCTTCAAACCTCCATAAGAAACCAAATTACCCCATGAAATCAATTTGCTTAACAACAACCCATAAAATTGATCTTCATTGACTTTGTATTTCACATCTTTAATGATCACAATCCAAGAATCATATGGAAAACCCACCATGATCACAAAAACTTGAAGATTCTAGAGAGAGAAAGTGATTTTGAATGCGTTTTCTGGAGAGATAAAGTGATACAAACAAGTATTCTAGAGAGAGAAAGTCGAATTATGGATCAAATCAAAGAAAAATTCGACTTCTAGAACACAAAAACACTCTCTAAACACGAAGATCAATGAACAATAAGAATCACCAAATGAAAATAGCCATCAAGGATCAATTCTTGATGAGATTCAAGAACACCCGCTCAGATACCAATTGATGTCATGTTGATTATGATGGCATGTGCGGAATTAGAAAGATCTAGTGATTCATCATACAAATCAAGAACACAAGGAGTAAATAATTCTTTGTAAGCTCTTATTAGATCTAGAAAGAATATACAAATGGGTTTGTACAAGTTTCTCTCTCTAGTCTAACACTCCAAATGATTCCTTACATAATGGGAGTCACTCACTTCCTATTTATAGGAAAGACTCAACCCATTTACACATACAAGAGAGTAAGCCTAAAACACTACATCCAAGAGTGACTTTGCACCCTAACAAATTCAGACTAATTGCCAAATCTCATAATTTGAATCATGGAAAGGTATACCATAACCATAATCGAATTCGAGAATACAATTTTCACAATTACTATCTTCTTAAAATCTTTCTTAGTGAAAGCATTTCCTCACAGTCATTTTCATTAAGGAGGGAATCTTATGACACTTAGATTTTAATGGTGTATGTGTTTCTATCCATGTGAATTTTTCAAAACCAAAGTTTACGACAAATTCAATTTCATATGGACCGAACTGTCTTAATCTTGATTTCTTGCGTTATGGTAACACAGCTGCCCACCATGTCTTCCAATTAGTTAAGCAGCTCACCCTTTCTTATCAATGTACTTTCAATTGATCAAGGTCCTTGCCTTTTATGCATTCAAATGAGAACTCGTAGGGCTCACATGCATAATTAACTCAATTGGAACGGCATAGAAACAAGGTAATGTCAACACGATAGGTTGTAAACCTCTACTCGTGTACTAGTGATGATCGATAAGGTTTATTCTTGATTTGTTCCTGAAACCTTTCAAGACCATTAAGACTCCCACTGACTCCTTGACATATAAGATTTTCTTGTCAAATATTCAAGAGTTAGTGTAGCCTTTATTAAGACGAAACATTTCATAAAATTGGTCCTAATTGGTCTTTGTCTTATTCAAGTCATCACAACCTACCAATTTCAAATGTTCGAGAATAAGAAAGCCTTTTTCGAAATTCTACATTTGATGAATGTTTTTTAAACCTTCTTAAGACTTGTCACTCAATATTACAATCATAACTCTAAGACTTGTTTTGGAATGAAGTATGATTGTCATCTTGATTTAACCATTTCTTCAATTCTTAATTCCTCTTCTTAGACATAAAATTATACTAAGATATACTTGGAGGATCAACTGAGATATGGTTCTTAATCATTAAGACATATCATAAAGCATAAAAGGTACTCTCCTTTCTTCTTAGAATAGATAAACTTTTATCTTTCTGCCTACTTGATTCTTCTTATTCGTTCTGCTATTGATTTAAACCTTTACAATCAATTCAGAATTACACTTAATCTTATAAGTATAATCATATTTACTAATCCTTTAGTAACTCATGACGAATATCTTTGTTACCCTTGTGGTGGACTTGATCAACACACAACTTTGTGTACTCGATCTCCTAGTCTTTCACTTGACACTTCGTCAACAAATTAGTCTAATTTCCAAATATGAAATTTCTCATTCATCGTGCAACCAAGTTGCATGATTCCAAGTTTCTATCCAATTGAAACTTGGGTGATGAGAAACTTTGCCTATTTGGTAAATTCTTTACATTTCCACTATTAACATAATTAAGAATCTTATCCATTCGTTGTAGAAATATGCAAACATCAATTTTCATAATGATTTCATTGCAAGAAAATAAATAAATAAATAAATAAGTCATATCAAAAAATTTATTTTATTCACAAAAGAAGCGGAAAACATTTGTCCTTACAATGCAAAATCAACTGAAAACTATGTAGTCAAAAGAAAAATTCCTAACAACTCCATCATAACTTTCTATGCTCAAATCTAATCTTCAAATCCATGCGATCGAGGTCCATTTCTTCGTGATTAGATTCATCTTGCTCTTTCATCATGCTTCCTCTCTTTTCACTGATCCTGCAAATCATTCAAATGCAATCTTATCACATCATGAATTAAGAATCAACGAATAGGAAATTAATGGAATTAGATAAAGGATTTTACCTGAAGCACTGCCATACTTTTTGGCTCTCCCATCTTCTGGACTCTTCAGGCTCTTAGGGCAGACCTGTATCAAACACCCTTTCTCATGGCAGCAAACACAGGTCGGTTCTCCTAGAACGTCCTCGGAAGCATGGTTGGTTCACTTTCCCAACAAATATGCTCCATTGCCTTGTCAAATCATTTCTGATTCAGCAGCAATGAGCATGTAAGTTAGGTCAATGAAGTTATCTTCATGATCCATCATATAATACTTTCTTTTGAACTCATTATATGATTCAGGGAGTGACCGTAGAACCCATCCTATAGCCAACTCATCAGGGAATGACGCACCCAACATAATCAACCTATCGATGTGTGATTTCATTCCTAGAACGTGGGCACACACGGGTTTACCATCTTCATGTTTCATTTCCAATAGCGCTTTAGTGACATTGAACCTTTCGATTCTTCGATCTTGTGCGTTAAGGAGAATAATTGTATGAGGAGGAGGAAGTGAAGCATGATCTCTTGTTCCTCGATCGAATCGTGGAATATCATCTTCGTGTGGAATGCTTGTTCCTCGTGATTTAGGAAGACCATAGTTGTCGGACTTTGACATCAACAAAACGGGAGGAAAATAAACTCAAGTTACTTGATTGATTGAGTCCTTAATAAATCAACCAAATGAGATATTATGGCTAGGACCCAACACAATACGCTACAACCTAGAAAAGGGATGTCGTAATCTAGTTGCATAATATTTGAAGGTAAGTGAATGACGATTCACTAATTTCCACCATGAAAAGCGAAAGAGAAATTTAAGTTTTAAATCTATGAAAACTCCTAGATCCTTTGAGATTCATTGAACATTTCAACGGCATGTTTAAATCTCGATATGCCCCTCTAGTTTGTAACTGGGATGCTAAGGATCACAAAGCGGATGTGAATAACCATGCAAACTTACATGGTGCCCTCACATGTTACAGTCACCTATTTGATGTGCCGATTAACCACACACGCTCCACCGAACTATGAAAAACATTGAGTCACCTTTTGCTACCTTTGCTTAGAACCATTTAGTGTGCCGATTAACCACACACGCTCCACTAACGTCTTCGCAAGGGCATAAAGTGTAATTTCATGGAATTGCGCCAATTCACTTTTGCCTAAAGTAACTAAGATTGAGAATTTTATGAAAACATTTAGTTACTTTTATACTTCATTATACTTATAATGGAAGGTTTTTGTTCTATCCTACCCGTTCGGCTAACGACCCTCCACTAGTCACGAGTGCGGTGGGTAAGAGTGGATACCCATTCAATCGCAATTTTATAGGCAATTTCCTTAAACACCCCTTATAGTCCAGATTCGTGAATGAGGCCTACTAACGGTAAGACTGACTTTTTACTCATACATATATATAATGTTAGACTTTTAATGTTATATATAGTATAGAGTGTATTTTACACTTTTAAAATACTAGGTGGTCTAATTTAATAATTATACTTTTAATTTAATTAAATTGTAAACCAAAATTTTATGGATTTATTAAACCTCTTTTAATTATACACTTTAATTAATTAATAAAACTATAAAGGTGTGATTTGAACTTTTAAAAACAATACTAGGGTTTTAGAATTTAACATTTCTAAATTAAACTTTTAATCAACTTTTAAATTCCAAAACTTGATGGCAAGTTTTGAAACATTTCAAAATATTAGGGTTTAGAATTTAAATATTTCAAAATCAAACTTTTCAATCAAAATTTGAATTCCAAAACTTGAGGGCAAGTTTTGTAACCTTTTTCAAAACATTAGGGTTTCAACTATTTAAATTTCAAAACAAAACTTTTGAGTTCAAATTTAAACTATAAAACCTAAAGGGGAAAAATTGAAACTTTTCAAACTTTGTCAAGAATATTCTAGATCACATAATTCAAATAAGGCAATTAACTATTAATTGGTGGTTATCTAATTAGATCTAGTTCAAGTTCTTTCAAGATAATGATCAAATAATTTCCATAATTTTACATTTATCAAATAAGGTAACAATTATCTAATTAGATGACCAAAATCTTTTATTTTGACAAAGATAATCATAAGGGATTAACAAAATTCAAATTCTATTAATTTTAAACAATTATGGAAATTATCCTAAGTCAAAATAGGTAAAAATCCCGAAAATCCGTCTATTTGACAGCTAAACTCGCCGAGTCCCCTTATGGACTCGCCGAATAGGGGCCTACTCGCCGAGTCCACAATGGGACTCTCCGAGTACATCAGGCAGGAGGCAAAAAATTGATTTTGCAACTTGAACAAACATACAAGGCATCAATACAATAGAAACCAATCAAGGCTCCGATACCACTGATGGGTTTTAGCCAAAAGACATCCTATGTGCTCATGCAAACCCTAAAGCTTGGATCTAGGTTTCTCTATTGTACATGCAAGTTATCCAAGACTTAAAACCCTAGATCTAATCAATATAACATATGAATAAGGGTTTAGATCATACCTTGATTGTTATATAGCAATAACAATCACAATTCCTTCTTGTAATGAGTTTATAAAACTTAGAGTCACAAATGTCACTCCTCTTATGCTTCACAAACACCAAGAGCAAGAGGATGAAGAGGAGAAGAGAAGGAGGTTGCCCAAAACGTGTGGAAACCATAGAAGAAGTCTTCTCCACGTTTTTGGGGCATAAGGGTTCCTTAAATAGTGAGGCTATTAGGGTTATCTAACAAGGAAACCCTAATTTGGATGCTTAAGCCCTAAGCAACCCATGGGCTCCTACCTTAAAGGCATTTGGACGATTTCTAATGGGTTTCCCCATAGAATTCATCCACTCCTTTAATATGGAGTCCATTAGCTCAATATTCAACTATCATACAATTGACAGTTCTCGTCCCTTAAGTTTAATTAATCTCTTTTAGTCACAAAACTAATTACTAATTAATTCTTGACTAATATTAATTAAACAATATAATTTCTCCTTTAATATATTATTCTCATAATATATTAATAAATCATATTTAATCCTTTCTCTCCATAATTCATCCTATCAAGTTGCTATGGCGAAGGCAACCCAAAAGGACCATGCACCATCGGGTCAAGTACATACCAAAATAGTTATGGACTTAGACACTAATCCAACATTTATATCGTTACGCTACTATTAATGAGACCTTCGATTCTCGTTTAGGTTGTGTCGGCTAAAAATCATCCAATCTAATATTCAAACTTCAGGCTGTGTACTGCTAATGTGAAACTTAGAAAAATCCTTACTTCCTCATATGAATTCAGATTTGGGCATTCTTTTTGTGTACACTCTCGGTTCAACGTATTCAACGAATTCCGTTTAGATCGTTAAGGCTAAAAATCGCTCTATCGTAAATTCTTGTTTCGGCATTCTTTACATATCCGGAATCCTTGTTTCGGCCACTACAAGTTTGTTTATAGATATCGGGTTTATCTAATACTTTATTTTTTATGCTTATTTTTATCCTTTATTTATTATACCTTTATAAATATGTATAAAGCTTATAAATTCACATAATTCACATAACTCACATAATACTTAAATAATTCATCATTATTACTTCAAAATAGGTTATAATGGTTGATCTGACTATTACATAACTACACTAATGCTTAGCCTAGAAACACGGGCGTTACAATTCTCTCCCCCTTAGGATGATTCCGCCCTGGAATAATGCATCAGCAAATAGATGTGGGTAGCGACTCATCATGTCACTTTTTTTTTCCAAGTGAGATTCGGCCCATTCGTATGTTTCCAACGGACTAGCACTAAGTTGACAATCTTGAGTTGTAACTTCTTAGTCTTACGGTCAACAATTTCCTCGGGCTCTTCGATTAGCCTCTTATTCTCATCCATCCTTAACTCTGAGATTGGAATTATGTCGGGAACTTCTCCCACAAACTTCCTCAAATAACCAACATGGAAAGTCTTATGAATACCATCTAGTTCTTCGGGTAATTCGACCTTGTAAGCTTGATTCCCAATCTTCTAAAGAACATTGAACAGTCCAATAAACCTTAGACTCAAATTTCTCGTTTCCCAAATCTAATAAGTCCCTTCCACGGTGAGACTTTAAGTAAGACCGAATGCCCAACTTCGAATGTCATCGGTCGTCTCTTCTTATTAGCATAGCTCTTCTGACAATCCTGAGCTGCTAACATCCTTTCCCTAATCACCTTTAACTTCTCAGCAGTCTCATGGATAATCTCGGGGCCCATAAACTGCTTTTCTCCAACCTCAAGCCAACAAGACAGCGTACGACGCTTCTGTCCGTACAAATCCTGATAAGGTGCCATCTTGATGCTCGAGTGGAAACTATTGTTGTAGGAAAATTCTACCAGAGGTAAGTGCTCATCCCAATTACCTTGGAATTCTAGGGTACATGCTCTTAGCATATCTTCTATTGTTTGAATCGTTCTTTTGCTCTGACCATCAGTTTGCGGATGGTAAGCTGTACTTAAACACAACTTCTTACCCAATTCCTCTTGTAGACTTCTCCAAAACCTCGACGTGAAACGACTATCACGATTTGATACAATCGTTAGAGGAACACTATGAAGTCTTACAACTTCTTTTACGTAAGCATTTGCAAGCTTATCCATAGACCATCTCTCATTGGCTGATATGAAGTGTGCACTCTTGGTGAAATGATCCACAACCACCCAAATCATGTCGTGACCGCTCTTTGTCCTGGGTAGTTTAGTCACAAAATCCATGGTGATCTCTTCCCATTTACCCATGGGTACGTGTAAGCTTCTAAACTCCCATACGATTTCTGATGTTGTGCCTTAACCCTTGCACAAGTTACACACTCGGCCACATACTTTGCAACATCGAGCTTCATCGTCGGCCACCAGTAGTAGGGTTTTAGATCCCTATACATTTTAGTGTCGCGGGATGAATTGAGTACATTGTCTTGTGAGCCTCTTCCATCAGAATATCTCTTACTCCTCCTGTCTTAGGTACCCAAATCATGTCTTGCAATACTTTCAATCCTTGGTTGTTCGTACCAAACACTAACGTTTTGCCCAAACGTTCCTCTTTTGGGTCATTGTTCTCGGAAGCTTCTTCTTGAGCTTTCTTTATGCTTTCCACAATTGTCGAGACAACTTCAATTCTCAACGCTCTTGGCCTTTTCTTTTCAAGGTTTACCTTCCGACTAAGAGCATCAGCGACAACATTCACTTTACCAGGGTGGTAAAGTATCTCACAGTCGTAGTCCTTGAGTAACTGTAGCTAGCGTCGTTGCCTCATATTCGATTCTTTCTAATTAAAGAGATACTGGAGACTCTTATGATCAATAAAAAGTTTTCACTTCGTGCCATAGAGGTAATGCCTCCATATCTTTAGGGCAAATATTACCGCATCCATCTCCAGATCATGAGTGGGATAGTTCTTTTCATGCTCTTTCAATTATCGAGATGCGTATTCTATCACCTTTTCTCTTTGAGTTATAACACATCCTAACCCGACTCCCGACGCATCGTTGCATACTACGAACTTCTTAACTCCATCAGGTAGAGAAAGAATCGGTGATTCACATAATTTCTTCTTTAGCTTCTCGAATGCTTCTTCGTGCTTCTCGCTCCAAGCATATGTAGCTCCTTTGTGGGTCAAAGTTGTCAATGGAGCAGCTATCAAAGAAAAGCCTTGGATAAACCTTCGGTAACATCCAGCTAATCCATGAAAGCTTCAAATCTCCGTGGGACTTTTCAGTCGTTCCCACTTTATCACAGCTTCGATTTTTGTTGGGTCAACCATTATCCCTTATTGGTTAACCAAATGACCCAAGAATTGGACTTCTCGGATCCAAAAATTGCATTTGGAGAATTTTGCATAAAGTTTCTCCCTCTCCACCGCTTACAATACTTCTTATAGATGCTTACCATGCTTCTCCTGGATTTTTAAGTAAATTAGAATGTCATCTATGAACACAATCACATATTTATCGAGGAATGGTTTACAAACCCTGTTCACCAAATCCATGAACGCTGCTAGAACATTGGTTAGTCCAAATGACATAACCAAGAACTCGTAGTGTCCATATCTAGTTCTGAATGCAGTCTTCTCAATATCCTGCTCTCTCACCTTCAGTTGATGATATCCTGACCTAAGATCGATCTTTGAGAAATATCTCTAACCCTGCAGTTGATCGAATAGGCCATCAATCCTAGGTAATGGATACTTGTTCTTCACTGTTGCCTTGTTCAGCTCTCGGTAGTCTATACACATTCTCATGCTTTCGTCCTTCCTTTTCACGAATAACACCGGAGCTCCCCAGGGTGATGAACTAGGTCAAATGAAACTGTTGTCGAACAACTCTTGAAGTTGCGTCATAATCTCCTTTATCTCCGTCGGTGCTAATTGGTACTGTGCTTTTTCTATTGGTTCCGCTCCTTGTAACAAGTCTATTCGGAACTCTACTTGTCTATCAGGCGGTAATCCGGGAAGATCTTTAGCAAAGACTTCCGGATTATCACACACCACAGGTATACTCGGCACCTCCTTTTTCTCCGTCTTTGCATCGATGACAAATGCCAAGTATGATGTGCATCCTTTGGACAAACATTTCTTGGCTTACATCAGGGAGATGATTCTAGAATTCACTCTGCGTTTGCCTCCGTACACCATAAATGACTCTTTTCAAGGTGGGGTTACTCTTCCTATCTTCTTTCGGCATTGTATCTTAGCATCGTTGGCGCTAAGCCAATTCATTCCAAGAATGATGTCAAAACCCTTCAACTCTATAGGTAACAGCTCTTCGCGGAATTCTTTTTCGTTTAAGTCGATGACGATGTTCTTAATACAATCACTAACAGGTATGAACTTGCCACTTGCAACTTCCACAACTAGAGCATTATCAAGTTTTTCTACAGGTAATGCTAATTTCCCACCAAATTTATGTGACACAAAGGAGTAGTTCGCTCCCGAATCAAATAGTATATTGGTAGGTAATCCATTTCGAAGAAAGGAACCTGAAGCGACATATGATGCCTCCTTCGCAGCTTCTAGCGTCATCTGGAAGGCTCTCACCTTTGGCTTTGGTGGAATGTTGGGCCTTGCTGCATATTTCTTCTTAGGACAGTCCCTCGAGATGTTCCCTTCCTCTTTGCACCCATAATAGACCGTCTTATTGAATCTGCACTCGTTGGTATAGTGCCCGGGCTTTCCATACTTAAAAAAGTGACTTCTCCGTTACATTTCCCAGAGTGCTAATTCTTGCACTTTTCACACCATTTTGCTTCAGCTCCTCCTCCCCCCGAACCGGACCTTGAGAATTTACTTATCTTGTTAGACCTCGAAGATCCATCGAATTTCCTTTTTTCACCAACCTCAGCCCTCTCCAGACCCATTTCCTTCAACTGGGTCTCCATATTCTTAGCTGCTCGAACATCTGCTTTTAGAGTAGTTTCCATCTTGACTGTTGGGCCAAAGTCAGCTGACAATCCAATTGCGAACTTCTCAATTTTGGAGAGTTCGGTTGGCACCAAGTATGGAAATAACTTCATCTTCTCAGTAAAAGCAGCATCATAGTCATCAATGCTCATTATACCCTACTTTATGTTTTGGAATTAATTGTTCAGATCAATCAAATCTATCTCTGAGCAGTACTGCACCTTTAACTGCTCCAGTAATGATTCCCAAGACATCTTCAGGGCTTCCCCTCGTAGCATCGTATATGTCAGTAACTTCCACCAACTCAAGACTCCGGTCTTCATTTGTCTAACTGCAAAGATGGTCTTTTGTTTGTCGCTACAACTGCAGCTCTCAAACACCATCTCCATTTCGGAGATCTAGTCCATAATCTCTATAGGGTTTGGGCTTCCTGAGAGACTAGGTGGTTTTGCACCCAAGAAATTATTGTACATCCGCCCATCCTTTTCATTTCCTCCATCTTGGTTCTTTTTTTTAACCAATGGTGGTTCAGCTTGACCAACTGTCCTACAATAGTTCCCTTCTTCCGACTAACCATCATTCAGTTCGCGCTTTTCAATTGGCATATTAGGTTCCTCTCGATTCTATTGGAGAAATATTCTTGACTCCTCCATATAACGATCCAACATCATCTGGATCATTTTCTTTACTCCAACCATCATGATTGGCTCAAGAGCATCTACTACAATAGGTATTTGCTCAATCACTGGGGGTTGATTCCTATTTCCATTTGCGTTCCTGACTCCACTTCAGGATCTTGCCATTTTGATCTATACTTCGAATAGGCTGAATTTAGATCTTCATTTTCAAAAGATGTTTAAATCATTCTTATCGATCCGAAACATTTACATGTTAGTTATCATATCGTAGTTATACGTTTAGAATCCTGAAAACATAAGGTTTCCAGATCTGGTCAGCAACATACCATAGTAACGAACAAATAATAGCATATAGCACATAAAAGCATTTTAGGCATCTTTCCTAAAGTAAACTAATGCTTGTTTCTAAAATATAGTAGACACTCATCTCACAATCATCGCTTAGCATTCTAAGTTTAAGTCTAGAAATCCTACAAATTCATAGTTCGCTTAAACTAATGCTCTGATACCAACTGTGACATCCCCATTTTCACGGCCAGAAAAGACCGATTTTTTTTATGCATTGTTTAAAAATCAGAGTAATATTTTAAATAAAAGTATTGTGGAATTTGTTCCCAAAAGAAAATATGATAAAGATTTATCAAAGCTTTCCGAAGAAATGTATTTCATTAAAAACCTCGAGATGTCATGTTCGATGCAGATCAAAAGCATAAATAGTACAATATAAGCCTTACAACATTTATTCATATCTACAGGCCTATAATCCGTAACCCCTCATCCAAAACATCATTTTTATGCTCGAATGTCACTACGTGTAACACAAGAAACTGATTGGGTCAGGCTTGGGAGCCTGGTGAGCACATAGGGTCTTCAGCCCACAATAAATAAGTTTATTAATTTCATCAACCAACAATAACCCGATTACCCGTTCCCGTTATCCTTACCTTATGTCCCAAAAACACATATCATAAGGGACCTAGCCTTAGGATCATCATCGGGATGGACACTACTGCTAAGGGTATTCCTCAGCAATAAATGTCCTTAAGGCAACCATGAGGGGGATGGATTACGCCGGTGAACACATCATTCACAAAGACCTACAGGTTACGAGCCATCTAGCATTCCACTGGATTGTCTAGAAGACTTCATGGTCGTCATCTATACTTCGCTAGATGGCTGGATCAACATCAACATCGAGGCCTCTCATCATTTTATTTCATCACGCCGAATTATTACATCTACCAATGTTTTACCCAACACATATTGTAGATATAAAAAACATATACAATTTAAATCTTTTATAACATGTATAAAATCTTTCATTGTCACACCCCAAAACCAGAATGGCGGAAACCTTCGGGGGCGGAGGACGTCATGTACAGTATCATAACTATGCAAAGTAGTAAACAAGAAAAAACATCATCCATTGCATTAATAGTATAATTTAATACAAGTGTGTTCTTTGAAAGTAGTAAGACAACAAAAACGAATAATCAAAATAAAATACATGTCTTGAACATGCTCCGTCTTCTCAAAACCTGGTCGACTGTACATTTCTACTGATGACCTAAGAATACAAGATATTTTGAAAGCGTAGATCAGCATTTAAGTTGGTGAGTTCATAAGTATTTAGTGTTAATGTTTATATAAGTTTGACGGAAATTTTTTGTGAATGTGCAATGTAAATTTTTTTATATGCTTGAAAACACCTAGAAAATCCTATATTTTCTACTAGTATAAAAAGTAGTCTTCTACAAAGACCCGACTATTTTGTATGTTTTTTTCTCTATAAAAGTGGATGTTTTCCCGAGGTATAACTATCATTACTAAGATATAGTTTTATATTATGCTTTATGGGAGAAGATCACAATTTGAATATAATGGGAAACTGTACGTGTAATGCAGTATTACATGTAGTAACTACTGTAGTAATAACTACCTTAAACCAAATGGCTTATATAAGGTAAAATGTGATGAGGTTGCTACCATACTAAACTGACAAAAACATGACGATGAAAGACATCGGAAGAAATGACATTTGGCACCCGTAAACTTGCAAGTCCCACTGTAGCAAACAACAAGGTGTAGGATAGTCAATCCAGTATAGATCTTTACGCAAACTCACGCTCTCCCTCCAGGAGATTCTGGTTACAAAACATGACACAACAAAATGGTTGTTGTATCATGAAGTAGTATCTCACATTATGTTATCTTGAATCTTGTTATAGTATACTTGATATAGTAATAGTATTCTATTTATAGTATTCTCTGTATATTATTCTCTGTCTACTATACTCTGTTATAGTACTCTCTGTTATAGTATTCTCTGTCTAGTATTCTCTATTATAGTACTCTCTGTTATAGTGATAGTGCACTCCTAAACTATACCTATTATATTTTACTAGTGATTTTTGTAATTGAATGAATGATTGTATACCTTTGCTACCCAAAGGTACTAAACTGATTTATAGAACTTTTATATCTACATATATATACCTAATATATAACTAATATTTAGACGACACTCTGAAAAATAACCGATACCCTAAGGCCACATCCAAACAAGGAAAAGGAAATAAAGCGAGTTATCAGTCCTAAGTCCTTTAAACATTACTTATATAACTATACATATATAGACATGCTTTTGACAATATATAAGTTTAAAAGAAGGTTGGTTAATACATTTGAAGAGTTTAACAATAAATATTAATGACTTGATGTCAGTTTATAAAACGATTTAAAAACAGTCTGTTTGATAATAATATTTAAATTATAAGAAATCCTTTGTTTGAAACACAGTTTGAGGTATATGAAATCCTTTGTTTGAAACACAGTTTGAAGTATATGAAATCCTTTGTTTGAAACACAGTTTGAAGTATATGAAATCCTTTGATTGAAACACATTTTGAAGTATATGAAATCCTTTGTTTGAAACACAGTTATAAATTACATGTGATTGATTATATAACTAATACGTTTTCTACTTGTATCCCCCCCATAAAAGCATTTAAAATCATTTAAAAGATAAGTTAATGGGTATGAATTCACCTGTAGTGAGTAACTCGAATGTAAGATCGATAAGGACGCTAAGTGTCAAGTGAAGGCTTGAGCACATACAGATCCTATTTAGCATATAATGACACATATGTGTATCTAATTTGTGTTTACAACAACTAATCATGAAATGGAACAACATTAGGGACTAGGAAACACTTGTAATGAAGTGTTACACCATATAGGGATGCATATAAGGCGTGTAGGGCCTCACATTGGAGTTTACGGCCCAAATGGTAAGACTCCCATGAGTTCACGGCCCTATGAGTTTACGGCCGTAAACTCATGGTATTTTGTACCAAAGTGTGTGTTAAGGTCTTACAATCATGAAGGAAGTGATCTAGTCTCATGTCTAAGCCTTTGGAGGGATTTGTGGCACAAGTGCACCACTAATTAGGGTTTACGGCCAAGGGAGATTGTTTTGGCCATAAACACCTTTTGTTCTTGAATTCTTGATGTTTTCAACGTTTTTATCATGTGATTCAAGTATATATCAAGGTAAGGAAAGAGTACTTACGATATAGAAGCTTGATAGGGTGATTATGGCCCAAAAACACTAGTGTGTGTTCTTGGTGAAATGAAGAACACTTGAAGATCTATCAAAATGGAGTGATTTTATGGATGAAATCAAAGGGTTGTACTAGATAAAAAAATGTAACAACAAATCAAAGGAAAGAATTCTTACATTTTTGGCAGATCAAGATGAAGATCCTATTATACTTGAGAGAGAAATCGGTTTCTAGGCTTGAAAAGTTGAAGAATGAAGAAGTAATGGAAGAATATCATGTTTGTAACATGAGTTTATGACCACCATATGTTTACAGTCGTAAACTCACATGGTGTGGCCGTAAACTCTACATGATAAAGTTTAGGGCTTGCTTGCTAGGTTACAACTTCAATTGACACTTCCTTTCATTCATTCCTTTGGCGTACTTGGCTCAGAATGCTCAAACAGACTCTAAACAGTGCTAAAAGTTAGCAGAAACAAGTTTGACTTTGATTGAAGTGCATGGTTTGTACAAGATAGAAATTTTGGGTTGTCACATCATCCCCCCGTTGGAGAGAAATTCGTCCCGAAATTAAAGTTGAAGCAAATAAGTAGTTACAAATAAATAAGTAAAAAGATGAGGATATTTCAGTTTCATTTAATCCTCGCGCTCCCAAGTGAACTCAGGTCCTCGCTTGGCACTCAAGCGAACCTTCACTCTCAGGATACAACTTTACTTCATTTGCTTAACCTCTCGGTCAATGATCTCTACAGGTTCTTCCACGAAGTTGAGGCTCTCGTGGATCTTGATCTCGTCGAGTGGGATTACAAGAGTATCGTTGGACAAACACTTTTTCATGTTCGAGACGTGGAAGATAGAATGTACGTTACTGAGTTCACGAGGTAGATTGAGTTTGTAAGCTATAGGGCCGATTCTAGCAAGAATCTCGAAAGGCCCTACATATCTTGGATTTAGCTTTCCACTTTTTCTGAAGCGTATCAAGCCCTTCCAGGGTGAGACCTTCAATAGAACACGGTCTCCAACCTGGAATTCCAAAGGTTTCCTTCTATTATCTGTGTAGATTTTCTGTCGGTGTCACCCACCTCAACCCAGCACAGAGGGGATCTACACTTTCGGCCATAGAGGGCTTCAAATGGAGCAGCCTTTATGCTCGTGTGATAACTATTATTGTAGGAGAAATTGACAAGGGGTAGATGGCTATCCCATGTCTTTCCAAAGTCTATCACACAAGCTCGCAACATATCTTACAAAGTTTGAATAGTCCTCTCACTTTGTCCATCGGTTTGCAGATGGTAGGTTGTACTCATGTCCAGCCTAGTTCCTAGGGAACTTTGTAGCGACTGCCAGCACCTCGAAGTGAATCTATTATCTCTATCATAGATAATTAATATGCGAACACCGTGCAGTGGTACTCTCTCTCTAATGTATGTCTTGTTAGTTTCTCCATCTTGTCAGTTTCCTTGATAGGTAGGAAGTGTGCAGACTTTCTTAATCTGTCTACGATCACCCATATGGTATCGAGACCACCCGTTGTCTTGGGCAACTTGGTTATGAAGTCCATCGTGATCCGCTCCCACTTCCATTAAGGTATCTCCGGCTGTTGAAGTAAACCTGATGGTTTCAGGTATTCGACCTTAACCTTTGCAAAAGTAAGGCATTTACTCATGAATGTAGCAATCTCTGCTTTCATGTTAAGCCACTGGTATAGTTTCTTAAGATCCAGATACATCTTATATGAGTCTGGGTGGACGGAATATCGAGTTTTGTGCGCTTCGTTCATGACCAAGTCCCTGAAACCACCGTGTTTCGGTGTCCAGATCCGATCCATGAAGTATAAGGCTCCTCCACTCTTCACTTCCAAATTCATATCCATCCCTCTCATGGATTCACTCGCCACATTTTCAGGTTTCAAAGCTTCGAGCTAAGCCTCCTTAATTTGTGTGGACATGTGTGAATGGATAGTCATAGTCAATGATTTGACTCTACGACCAGAGTATTCTTTCCGACTTAGGGTGTCAGCTACGACGTTGGCCTTTCCGGGATGATAACGAATTTCGCATTCGTAATCACTGAGTAGCTCGACCTACCGTCATTGTCTCATGTTGAGCTCCTTCTGGCTGAATATATGTTGTAGGCTCTTGTGGTCTGTGAAGATAGTGCTCTTTGTACCATACAGGTAGTGTCTCCAGATCTTCAAAGCAAATACCACTGCTCCTAACTCAAGATCGTGTGTTGTATATTTGACTTCGTGTGTCTTAAGCTGACGGGAGACATAGGAAATGACATTTTCTCTTTGCATAAGAACACAACCAATCCCTTGGTTGGATGCATCGCAATACACAACGAAATCTTCTATCCCTTCTTGGAGGGATAATATCGGTGCGGTGCACAAGGCTTGTTTCAGTATTTGGAACGCCTCCTCTTGTTTGTCCTCCTAGTCAAAGGCCATGCCTTTCTGGGTCAGTGTAGTAAGCGGTTTAGCGATGCTAGAGAAATTTTGTATGAACCTGTGATAGTAGCCAGCGAGACCTAGAAATTTTCAAATTTCTGTAGGTGTCTTCGGTGCAGACCAGTTCTCAATGGCTTTGATTTTTGAAGGGTCCATGTGAATTCCCTTTTCATTAACAACGTGCCCCAAGAATTCGACTCTTCGAATCCAAAACTCGCACTTAGAGAACTTGGCATACAGCTTCTCCGATCGTAATGTTACTAAGACTCTTCGTAGGTGTTGACTATGCTCCTCCTTACTTATAGAGTAGATAAGTATGTCATCAATGAAGACAATGACAAACTAATCCATGTAAGGACGGCACACCCTATTCATTAGATCCATGAATATAGCTGGTGCACTGGTTAATCCGAACGTCATCACTACAAACTCGTAGTGTCCATAACGAGTTCGGAAGGCTGTCTTGGGGACATCCTCCTCTAGCACTCGTAACTGGTGATACCCGAATCTTAGATCTATCTTCGAGAAGTAGTTCGCTCCTTGAAGTTGATCAAATAAGTTGTCAATGCGGGTTAGAGGATAACGATTCTTGATGGTAAGTTTGTTCAGCTCTCTATAGTCGATGCACATACGAAATGATCTGTCTTTCTTCTTCACGAACAAGACCGGTGCTCCCCATGGTGAGAAGCTTGGCCTAATGAATCCCTTCCTGAGAAGTTTGTTAAGCTGACTGGAAAGTTCCTGCATCTCTGCTAGAGCTAGACGATAAGGCGATTTAACTACCGGGGTAGCCCCTGGAACTAAGTCGATTCGAAACTCGACTTGACGCTGTGGTGGTAATCCTGGTAGTTCTTCTGGAAAGATGTCGTGTACTTCTGGAATGTTCTGAATGTCTTTCACTTCTTGGCTCATATCAATGATGTGTGCAAGCAATGCATGATATTCCTTTCGTAAGCACTTCTGAGCTTGAATACACGAAATGATACGAAGGTTCGTACTTGATTTGTCGCCATAGATAACTAGTGATTCGTTTTTAGGGAGGTTAAGACGAACTGCTTTCTCAAAGCACATGATGTCGGCGTGAAGAAGACTCAACCAATCCATGCCAATTATGACGTCAAAACTTTTGATTGAGACCGGCATGAGGTCGATTTCGAAAAATGACCATCTAGAGTTAAAGTACAACCTATGTATATGCAGTTAGTGCTTTCCATTTTCCTGTTTGCTATTTCTACAGTAAATGATTCCTCTAGTGCATGTGGTTTTTGTTTAAGTAAGTGAGCAAATTTCTAATTCACGAAGCTCCTTTCCGCTCCACTATCAAATAGTATGCAAGCATATGAATTATCAAGGAGAAACATACCAGTAACTACTGTAGGATCAGCTACGGCTTGCTCGTGGCCTATCGCCAGGATTCTTCCCACTCCGCCAACATTTCCTACCTTCGGGCAGTCTCTCTTGAAATGAACAACCTCGCGACAACTGTAGCAAGCCTGGCCCACAACAATGTCTGGGACTTGGTTTATCGGCCTCACCGGAGCCTTGCAGAATCGGGCAGTGTGCCTTTTCCTGTTGCAGTTAGTGCACTACATTTCCCCGGCAGGCACCATTATGATGGAAAGTGCATTTCTTGCACTTGCGCAAATTCCCCGTATACTGCTTCCTTGGCATAGTAGCAGTAGGTGCAATCGCAGCATGAACAACCACCACTTGCTGCTTCTTGGAAGAGTTTTGCGCCGATTTGCCCTTCTTGTTATCCCAGAACTTTCACTTGTTGTCGGCGACTTTGGAGGGTTCTGAGATAGCCAGGATTGTTGTCATTGTCCAGGTAGGGACTCCGTGATCGATGAGTCGTTGTGCCAATCGCTTGGCACTGTCGAAGGTAGTGGGGTTTGAAGCTAGGACATTCCCCTGAAATGGAGGCACCAACCCCCAAATGTACCTGTCGGTCTTCTTCTCTTAAGTTGGAACCATATTGGGACATAATGCCACCAGATCGTTGAATCTGGCAGTGTAAGCCACTACGTTAGAGCCCTTCATGGTTAGACTCCATAGTTCCTGTTTTAACTTCTGAAACTCGCCCCTCAGGCAGTATTCTTCAATCATAAGTCCCTTAAGAGCTTCCCAGCCCATATCATTTGCCACTATTAGAGTTAGTGACTTGACATTGCTATTCCACTATGTCAGGGATCTATCACTGAAGGTGCATGTAGCAAATTTGACTTTGCTTCCTTCAGTACAGGAACAGTTCTCAAAGATCGATTTTGTTTTCTCGAATCATTGCGACAGAGCAATGATTCTGCCAATTCCATTGAAGACTCGGGGTTTACAGTTGGTGAAGTCTTTATAAGAGCACTCTCGTGAGCGCACAACGACATCACTATGAGTGGAATGAACGACTGTTCCACCTCGACTAGTACCTTGGTTGTTAGTGTAATGAGCCATGGTCGTCGCAATAGTTGTAGCCACCGCAACATTAAGAGATGTCGTGTCAAATTATGGAGGAGGTGGTGTTTGAGTTGGTATAATTAAAGGATTACGCCTTGTTGACTTTTGAGGAGGAATCTTTCAACTATAAGTTTAAAAGATGAGTACAACGACAAGAATTCAATAGTGAAGTTAGTGAATGAGTCCCATGAACTAAATCGCCATAGTTCAATAACTAAATGAGAATATAAGTTCCATAGAGTTCTAGAATTAGAAGAATGAAAGTATCTGAACAAAGATTTTCACAGAAGATTAGTTGACTGCCAATATCATTGATATCAAGGATGTAATAAGTTTGGGAAAAATTCACCTAAGAGTAGGTCTAGCTGACATCATATCAGAAGTAGTAAAATTTTGACAGCAATGGAGCCTAGTTATAGTACTTGAAAGACAAGAATATTTTATAGGAAAATTCCTTCATGGAGCATAGATAAGAGGCTATTCCTTAAACTAAAAGAAAAGATGAGCCAAGCATCTTCTACCGGCGACGAGTACTCCTCGGGCGAACCCTTAGTTCTGCCAGTTGATGCACTACGTCTTGAAGATGTCGCTCATGTGCCCTTTGACGCACTCAAAGTTCTATGACTTCTGCTCGGGATGTAGCTAGATGCTGCTGCAGAGCCCTATTGGCTCTCCTAGTCCCTTCCATAGCCTCTTCAAGATGGAGAATTTGGACTGTGTTAACGTCCGAATTAGCGTCAACTTCCATAACTCGGTCGCTGGCTGCCCGACCTTGCTCATCATTTCGAGCAATCATGAGGACCATAATGGGAAGGACTTGGTCAGCTGAGCCTCCCTCGTTTAGATTGTAAAAGCTTCGGCCTCCATTGAAGGGTAAAGGTTGACCCTGTTCGTGACTCCATCTATTCAAGTTTGGCGCCCACAGGGGTGTGGGACCATGAAATGTTGGACAAGGGTTAGGGTTTGCGATTTAAGCCACTGGGGATAGGTTATTGACTTCGGGCTCGGAGTCAAAATCCTCTGAATAGTTCTCAGTGAAGTCGTCATCCAGAGGGATTGGATGATGCTCTTTAGGCTCTGCATCGAGCCATCCTCCGTTACCTTGGTTAGGGAAGTATGAGTCGCCATGGGGATGGAATCCAGCCATGTTATCTACACGAGAATGGGATAAAAGAAATAATTAATAGACGTACTAATTTAGATAATTATAGCATGATCTTTATTAGTTACTTCAATACTTGCACAGTGCATACCAGTTATATGAAATCAAAACAGGATAGACCTTCAAATAAATGACCCTAACTCCAAATGCACAACCAAACAAGGAACAGGAAGTAAAGCAAAGATCACATATTCTAAGTCTATCACACCTTAATCACATATAACCTTAGTGTATCCACTTAACAACTGTTGACCTACTAATAAAGACCTTGAGTTCTCAAATAAGTAATTATAGTAACACAAAATACTCCTATAGTATTTTAGCTTTATGTTCTGTTCTAATGTTCTCATTGTAGTAGTGTTGGTAAGTTTATAGACTTTTTACAACCTCACAACCATTCTTAGGCACATGCTAATCACTTCTCGGAAAGATATAGTTGATCAGGCTATATGACTCCCAGATTTGACTTTATGTCCCTAAGCCTAATTGTGTTGTTCAACAATCGTAATACTTTCGTTCTGTCTTAGTGACACTGATTTTAGTATGAATGCAGGTATGTATACTTGGTTAAATATTTTATTATTTGAAAGTATAAACTCTTGGTAAGAGTATTTTAATCCAGTTGTGTTTATAATTTGTATTTCTTTTATGGGTTGATATACTCGATTCACTATAAACAATGCTCTGATACCAATCTATCACACCCCAAAACAGGAATGGCGGAAACGCTTGGGGGCGGAGGATGTCATGTACAGTATCATAACAATGCAAAGTAGTAAACAAGAAATAAAATCATCCATTGCATAAATAGTATAATTTAATAAAAGTGTGTTCTTTGAAAGTATTAAGACACCAAAAATGAATAATCAAAATAAAAGATGAGTCTTGAACATGTTCCGTCTTCTCAAAACCTGGTGACTGTACCTATCTACTGATGACATGAGAATACAAGATATTTTAAAAGCGTAGATCAACATTTAAGCTAGTGAGTTCATAAGTATTTAGTGTCAATGCTTGTATAAGTTTGATGAAAGCTGTTTGTAAATGTTCAATGTAAATGTTTGTATATGTTTTAAAACTCCTAGAAAATCCTATATTTTCTACTAGTATAAAAAGTAGTCTTCTACCAAGACCAGACTGTTTTGTATGTTTTTTTCTCAGTAAAAGTGGATGTTTTTCCCAGGTATGACTATCATTACTAAAATATAGTTTTATATTACCCTTTATGTGAGAAGATCGTAATTTGAATATAATGGGAAACTATACGTGTACTGCAGTATTACATGTAGTAACTACTGTAGTAATAACTACCTTAAACCAAATGTCTTATATAAGGTAAAATGTGATGAGGTTGTTACCATACTAAACCGACTAAAACATGACGATGAAAGACGCCAGAAGAAATGACATTTGGCACCCATAGACTTATAAGTCCCACTGTAGCGAACAACAAGGTGTAGAATAGTCAATCCAGTATAGATCTATATCAAACTCACGCTCTCCATCCAGGAGATTCTGGTTACAAAATGTGACACAAAAAAATGGTTGTTATGTCATGAAGTAGTATCTCACATTATGTTATCTTGAATCTTGTTATTGTATACTTGATATAATAATAGTATTCTATATATAGTATTCATTTTATAGTATTCTCTTTCTAGTATTCTCTATTATAGTATTCTCTGTTATAGTATTCTCTATCTAGTATTCTATGTTATAGTATTCTCTATTATAGTATTCTCTGTTATAGTGATAGTGCTCTCCTAAACTATACATATTATAGTTTACTAGTGATTTATGTAGTTCAATGAATGATTGTATACCTTTGCTACCCAAAGGTACTAACTGATTGATAGTACTTTTATATCTACATATGTATACCTAATATATAACTAATTTTTAGACGACATTCGGACAAATAACCGATACCCTAAGGCCACATCCAAACAAGGAAAATGAAATAAAGCGAGTTATCAGTCGTAAGTCCTTTAAATATTACTTATATAACTATACATATATAAACATGCTTTTGACAATATATAAGTTTAAAAGAAGGCTTGATAATACATTTGAAGAGTTTAACAATAAATATTAATGACTTGATGTCAGTTTATAAAACGATTTAAAAACAATTTGTTTGATGCTACACTTTAAAGTATAAGAAATCCTTTGTTTGAAACACAGTTTGAGGTATATAAAATCCTTTGTTTAAAACACAGTTTGAAGTATATGAAATCCTTTGTTTGAAACATAGTTTGAAGTATATGAAATCCTTTGTTTGAAACACAATTTGATGTATATGAAATCCTTTGTTTGAAACAAAGCTTAAAGTATATGAAATCCTTTGTTTGAAACACAGTTATAAATCACATGTGATTGATTATATAACTAATATGTTTTCTACTTGTATTCCCCCCCCCCCCCATCAAAGCATTTAAAATCATTTAAAAGATAAGTTAAGGGGTATGAACTCACTTGTAGTGAGTAACTCGAATGTAAGATCGATAAGGATGCTAAGTGTGAAGTGAAGGCTTGAGCACACACGGATCCTATTTAGCGTATAATGACACATATGTGTATCTAATTAGTGTTTCAAAAATCTAATACTGAAATGGAACAACCTCAGGCACTAGGAAACACATGTAATGAAATGTTACACCACATAGGGTTGCATATAAGAGGTGTAGGGCCTCACATTGGAATTTACGGCCCAAATGGTAAGACTCCCATGAGTTCATGGCCCATGGGTCTACGGCCTATGAGTTTACGGCTGTAAACTCATGGTATTTTATACCAAAGTGTGTGTTAAGGTCTTACAATCATGAAGGAAGTGATCTAGTTTCATGTCTAAGCCTTAGGAGGGATTTGTGGCATAAGTGCACTACTAATTAGGGTTTACGGCCAAGGGAGATTGTCTTGGCCGTAAACACCTTTTGTTCTTGAATTCTTGATGTTTTAAAGGTGTGTATCATGTGATTCAAGTATATATCAAGCTACGGAAAGAGTACTTACGATATAGAAGCTTTATAGGGTGATTAAGGTGCAAAAACACTAGTGTGTGTTCTTGGTGAAACGAAGAACACTTGAAGATCTATCAAAATGGAGTGATTTCATGGATGAAATCAAAGGGTTGTACTAGATAAAGAGATCTAACAACAAGTCAAAGGAAAGAATTCTTACGTTTTTGGAAGATCAAGATGAAGATCCTATGATACTTGAGAGAGAAATCGGTTTCTAGGCTTGAAACGTTGTAGAATAATATCATGTTTGTAACATGAGTTTACGACCACAATATGTTTACGGCTGTAAACTCCCATGGTGTGGCCGAAAACTCGACATGATAAAGTTTAGGGCTTGCTTGCAAGGTCACAACTTCAATTGACACTTCTTTTCACTCATTCCTTTGGTGTACTAGGCTCAGAATGCTCAAACAGACTCTAAACAGTGCTAAAAGTTAGCAGAAACAAGTTTGACTTTGATTGAAGTGCTTGGTTTGTACAAGATAGAAATTTCGGGTTGTCACATTCATCCAATATAGACAGCACGTATTTAGACAATATGCACACACAGCATGTAATTTATATAAAAAAAATTTATGTCTATCTGTAAGATGAAAGTAACTATGCACTCACTTGTTAAAATGACGACTCGAAATTCGAGCTGCGCTTCGCTTCTTAACAATATGATTTCCTTCGATGAAACCTAGTATTATTATCACCAGATTTTAGTCTAATATTCATTGCGACTAATTATTAGTCTAGATTCATCATTAACTCAGAGTTTACTTCATGATCTATCAAGTAAGAAACAACCAGGTAGGATCATATCGGAGGTAGGGTCCGTTTGGTATACAAAGTATACTGCTTGGAAATCCCACTTTAAACACCTCACTAAATTACATCCTATACATCATTCATGTAAGTAGATCGATCGGTATAACGACTTTGAATCACTGATAAACCTTATCTATAACGATATTATATTTATATATAGCTTATATTTAATGTATGGTAGGCGTATCTCACTTACAGCGGGTTTTTATTAAAAAGCGGGCTTCGCTGGAGCAACGTTTCTGAGCCGAAAAGCTCTTTCTCGGAGCCTTCGGGAGCCTCGAGGTTACCTTCGGATGCTAGGGGGTTTACCTAGGCTTAGGAAGGTTTAGGGGTAGTGAGAGAAAGTAGAAGTTTTTGGTGTGAAATACTCGGCAGCCCTCAGCCTCCTTTTATAGGCGAGACCTCGGACGTATGTTGAGGGTAAGGCTCGCTCCATACACATATGTTGCAAGGCTGCTGGGGCGACGAGCCTTGTTCCGAGACCATATACTTCCGAGAACGCGAGGCGTACTGAGCTATGTACACGAGGTGCATGTGTGAACGATGGGCGTCCGAAGACCTACGCAGGGCGTAGCGAGTCTAGGTGTCCGAATCCGAAGGCTAAACCGTGATCAGCAAGCGACGTCCCTAATCGAGCCATGTAATCAAACACTTGCAGATTCGCAATTTTTCCTTCCCGGCTTCTAAAATTCATAACTTTCGCATACAAGCTCCGTTTTTGACGTACTTTATATCCATACGTAGACGGGACCATACTCTACATCTTTCGTTTGGACTCTGTCGGCTAATTTTGAATTTATTTTTAAAGTTATATTCTTAACAGGTAGGGACAGGAATGGTCTGTTAAGAATTCATAACTTCTTCATCCGACGTCCATTTTCGTCAGTCTTTTTATCGTTATGCTACTATTAACGAGACCTTCGATTCTCGTTTTGGTTGTGTCGGCTAAAAATCACCCGATCTAATATTCGAACTTCGGGTTGTGTACTGCTAATCTGAAACTTAGAAAAATCACTACTTCCTCATACGAAGTCAGATTTGGGCATTCTTTTTGTGTACGCTCTCGGTTCAACGTATTCTACGACTTCCGTTTAGATCGCTAGGGCTAAAAATCACTTTATCGTAAATTCACTATTTACGTCGCGCAGTGTCATGCCGGTTCTGTCACGAAACATCGACATGTCATAACTTCTTCGTTATAACTCGGATTCGATGTTCTTTATGTATCCGGAATCCTTGTTTCGGCCACTACAACTTTATGTATAGATATCGGGTTTATCTAACACTTTGTTTTTTACGCTTATTTTTATCCTTTATTTATTATACCTTTATAAATATGTATAAAGAACATAAATTAACATAATACTCAAATAATTCATCTATATTACTTAAAAATAGGTTACAATGGTTGACCTAACTATTACATCACTGCACTAATTATTAGCCCATAAACACAAGCGTTACAGGAATTCTCACCAATAGAAATTTCTTTATCTCAAATGTGGCTTTTGTAGCTAATCTGAAACATAATTTGATAAGTGTAGTTCAACTCACTGACTCAAATCGACGTGTTGAATTTTATAAAATGCAAAGCTATGTAATGACTAAAGACCGAAAATAGTGTTTAATCAACTCAAATCGCAACAAGCACTTGTACCCACTCGACATCAACATGAATATTGGCAAAACGCAACTCTTCCTTCTCTTCAAAGTCGTTCCTAACGTAAGTTGGTTATGACACCGAAGGCTTGCTCATCTGAACTTTCGGTACATGAATTATATCGTATCTGGTGAAATGGTGAGAGGTCTACCTCTTCTCAAATTTGAAAATGATCGTTTATGTGTTGCATGTGAGTGTGGAAACCAATCGAAGAAGGGTCATCCTGTTTACATTGAAAAATCAATCTCAGAATCATTAGAGCTTCTACACATTGATCTTTGTGGACCATCCACTGTAGAGAGTCTTCATCATAAGAAATACATTCTTGTCATTGTTGATGACTTTACAAGATTCACTTGGGTCTTCTTCCTAAGGCTGAAATCAGAAACAACCTCTGAGCTCATCAATTTTTATCAAAGGAATAGAAGTTCTCATGAAACTCCCAGTTAGAAGAATCTAAAGTGACAATGGCTTGGAATTCACTAACTCCACCATTGAGAAATTCCTCACCGAGAAATGAATTGACCACAACTTCTCAGCTCCTTACATTCCACAACAGAACGGTGTAGTTGAAAGATGCAATAGAACTCTTTTTGAAGTTGCTCAATCTATGCTTAACTTCACAAATCTACCACTCTATCTCTGGGCTGAAGTCGTATCAACTGCATGCTTCACTCAAAATAAGAGTATCATCAATCGACACCGCAACATGATGCCGTATGAAGCAATGAATGGTCAGAAGCCAAGTATTTCGTTTCTCCATGTCTTCGGATGTCGATGTTTCATCAAAACTAATTGTGATCAGCTTACAAAGTTCCAACCCAAAACTGATGAAGCAATCTTTCTTAGGTACTCTTCAAATTCAAAGGTGTATCGAGTTCTCAACCGTCGAACTCGAGTAATTGAAGAAAATTTTGATGTCACCTTTGATGACAATTTCATTCAGAATTATGCTCCTATGCATGTTACAACTCACATTATGGAGTCTGATGCTCCACCTCCGGAAGTCCGAACATTCAGATAATTCATGAAGTCAATTTTGAAACTCTTTTTGGATAGTCTGAAACAACAATTGATTCATAATCTCTATCAAGTCAACCTTCATCATCCCTTCTTACTTCACAACCTATTTCCGGTCCTCTACCCTCTCTTTCTCCATTTGATACTAAACCATTCCAACCTTCTCAGGTTGAGGGGGAGAATGGTCAACACTTGCTTGAATCAAATGTAGATGGATTTATTGATGCAGCTGTTGAATTTGACTCCAATCCGATCAACAGTGATGACGACGTCAACTTATTTGAATTCCCTCCTGAGGATGATGTCAACCTCTCCGGCTCCGAAGTTCAGGGGCAGCATCACCCTCAAGTTCAAACCATTCAGGGGGAACAACACAACCCTATCGTCGATGTTGTATCTTCTGCTACTCAATAACTAACAAGACTTCACATCTGGACTCGAGATAACCCTCCAAACCAAGTTATTGGAAACCCTAATGCTGGTGTTCAAACTCGCTCTACCACAAGTGTTCAAAATGAATGTCATTTTTCGGCATTTATCTCCATGGTTGAACCCAAATCCATCAAGTAAGCATTAGAGCATGCGGACTAGATTACAGCCATGCAAGAAGAATTGGTAGAATTCGATAGAAATGAAGTATGGAGTCTCATGCCTCCTCCTCCGGATCACCCTATTGTTGGTACAAGATGGGTATTTCACAACAAACTTGACGACACTGGAGTTATCATTTGAAACATAGCAAGACTGGTTGCTAAAGGATTGACTCAGATTGAAGGTCTTGACTATGATGAGACCTTTGCTCCTATTGCTTGTCTTGAAGCTTTCATAATCTTTCTTGCTTATGCTGCTCACAAAGGCTTCAAAGTTTACCAAATGGACATTAAGAGTGCTTTTCTTAATGTTTAAGTTGACACTAAAGTATACCTTCAACAGCCTCCTGGTTTTTTTAATATCTTATTTTCGAACTACTGCTACAAGCTCCGGAAAGCTGTTTATGGCCTCAAGAAAGCTCCTCGCGCATGGTATGAAACTCTCACTGACTTCCTCAAGCGCTTCGGTTTTCAAAGAGGTATTCTTTATCCTACCCTGTTTCGAAGGTCAAATGGAAAGCACCTCATGTTGGTTCAACTTTATGTGGATGAAATCATTTTCGAATCTACGGATTCATCAATGGTTGCTGACTTTGCTAAACTAATGATCAATCGATTCCAAATGAGCATGAATCGGGAGTTAATCTTCTTTCTTGGTCTTCAAATCAAAAAAACTAACACATGTATTTTCATGAATCGGAACTCCTGAAAAAGTACTCAGGACACCTATGCCTCAGCTAAGGTACCAATGGGTTTCGGACACAAGATCTTTGCCGACCCTTTAGGTGTAGCAATTGATGAAAAGAAATATAGAGGAATGATTGGATCTCTACTCTATCTCATAGCAAGTCGTCCAGACATCATGTTTTCTACATGTTTGTGTGCCAGATTTCAAGTGAACCCAAAGATGTCTCATCTTTAGGCTGTGAAGCAAATTTTCTTATACCTCAAATGTACAAAGAGTCTCGGAATCTGGTACCCATCAAATGAGAGCTTCCTACTTCAAGGATATTCAGATTCAAACTATGGTGGTCTAGAACTTGATAGGAAAAGTACTT
Organism: Lactuca sativa; assembly: GCF_002870075.4. NCBI lineage: Eukaryota > Viridiplantae > Streptophyta > Magnoliopsida > Asterales > Asteraceae > Lactuca > Lactuca sativa. The sequence goes on along the minus strand of NC_056625.2, from coordinate 174,362,971 downwards.
CAGGAGGTTATCAATTTTTAGGTGGTCGATTGGTTAGTTACTCATCCAAGAAAGAGAATTGCATTGCACTCTCTACAGCTAACGATGAATACATTGTTGCTGCCAGCTGTACCTCTCAAGTTCTATGGATGAAGTCTCAACTCTTAGATTATGGTTACCGCTTTCAACGCATTCTTATCTATTGTAATTCTAAAAGTGCGATTGCGATTTCACACAATCCAATTCAGCACTCCATGACAAAGCACATTGACATAAGGTACCATTTCATAAAAGATCATGTTCTAAATGGTAACATTGAACTCATTTTTGTTCCATCTAACGATGAGATTGTTGATGTCTTTACTAAGGCATTAGACGAAACCAAATTCAATGGTTTTCTGAACAAGACGGGCATGATGACGCCAGATCCTCAGTTCTTTCAAGAGACATGCTCTCTTTGATGGAAGTATTTGAAAGAAAATTGGGTCCGATCTCAAATGTCTTTATCATCTCGGAACTATTCTCTCTCTCGGAATACATTGGATCACTTTACTTGTCTTTATTTCTAACCATCATTTAAGTTTTAAGTTGTACAGTTCATTCTGATTGTTTGTTATTCCAAGTCCACATAGTCATATTAATCACATTTTGCATCTTGGAATTTACATCATAAGCTCATCCCAGAATTCAAATCCGGAAAGGTATTGTACTCGAAAGAAAATTGGTTCCGATCTCAAAAGTATTTATCATCTCGGAACTATTCTCTCTCTCAGAATACATAGGATCACTGTACTTTCTTTATTTCTAACCATCATTTAAGTTTTAAGTTGTACAGTTCATTCTAATTGTTTGTTATTCCAAGTCCACATAGTCGTATTAATCACATTTTGCATCTCGGAATTTGCTTCATAACGTCATCCCGGAATTCAAATCCAGAAAGGTATTGTACTCCATCTTTCGAAAATCTCTCAAACCATATTCCGGAATTCCTTTAATTTCCTCCGAAACATTCAAAAACCATTTCGAAATTCTCGACCTTTCTCTCCGAAATCAATAAATTGTTTGACTCTGGAACCTCAAACTTCACTCCGGACTGATTATTATTCCGTACCCTTTCTTCAAAATCACATGCTCCAGAATACATCTCTTTCCCTTCCGATTCTCAAATTTTCCAAAATCAATCACCCGGAAACCCAAAGGTATATAAAGTGAAACGTTTTTTTAACAGTAACTTTTAAGGATCCTTATCTTCCTTGAAACCCGTGCCACGATCGCACGTCTCCAAAAGCAACCACCAAATCGCCGTTTAGGGTTTTCTTTCTAAGCTATAAGCCATCCCTACCTTTCCTTTCCCAAGTCAACTCACTCCCAAAAACGGTTATTCATTAAATGCTACCCATATTAGCTTTGGATCCTCATCATTACTTTTCTTAACCCGACCCGTTTCACTTACCTTTAAATACTCTCCAAAACCCTCTTTTACCTCTTTACGCGATCAAATACTCTCAAAACTCCCAAACCCTCTGTGTTCTTTATGTTCTTGAAGCTCTCATAACAGTTCTTCAATGGCGTCCCAATATTCAACTCAACAACCATCTGTAGTCACTTCAACTCCAAAGAAGACTACCACAAAGAAGAAATCATCCAAAGATTCATCCTTTTTCTCAATCATCAGAGCCGTTTCTTAGGGATATGACTCAACTGTTTTCGAAAAATCCCTTGGATTTTGACGAAACCATTCGAGTGATGATCGAGTTCATCGCTCATCATCTTATTGCCATTCCACTCACCAAATTTCCAGAACCACCACTTCCACTTCATTTTTTGCATACAGCTTTTTTCGAGGATCAAAATTGAAAATGGAAGCCATGAAATAAAGTTAACTTGTGATAGGATTGTGCCAATTCACAAATCAACCTTCCTTAGGGCCATTGGTGTTGCTGAAAATCTTGAAGGTTTCAAGGTTCAAGGACCCACTACTGAAGAATTTCAACTCTTCTTGAATCACATCGGATACAACCAAGACTACAGGGCCAAGGATTTCAAGAAATTAGTTTTTTCCGGACTATGGACCGTAGTGATGAACTTTATCATCCATGGGCTGTCAGGAAATCATGGAGGTGCGGACACCCTAAGCAAAGATTGGCTTTACGTAGTATACATCATCTACTCCGAACGAAGAAATGCAGTCGATCTTCCAGAGGTGTTATGGAAAGACTTTCGGAAGATTGCCATCAAGGGAAAAGTCAACGAGATTTCAAGCCCTAGGTTTTGGGCTTTGACGATTCAGGAACTCTACAAAGAAAGATCCGAACCTATTCCCATTTCAACGAATCCGAAAGAGGTATGTGTTACTTTCAAATCCATTAAGCACTACCGGATTCCAGTTCAATCATCCATTGGTCCTGTTAGAAGACTTCCGGACCATATGTTGGCCCAAATTCCTTCCAGATCCATTCATTTCAAAAATCACTTAAAGACTTCGGTTGTGTTCAGCCCAACACAACCTGCCCCTATCTTTATTGATCCCATTCCGGAAGAGGCCAATCCCACTATGTCCGGAGTCAAAATCAAAAAGTTTGCTAAACGGAAGACTACACCCACCAAGCCAAATTCGAAAAAGAGATCCAAAGTCATATCTTCCTCTCAGCAGGACGGAGCTCCAAACATTCCGGCTGACTCTGGCCGTCCAAATACCCAACCTACCCACTCATCCAAGGTACCCCTCGATGTTTCAACATCACCAGCACACACACACCGGGAGTCTGCTAATAAATTATCCACACCTTCCCAACAAGGTGATGTAGGTGTTGAAAAAAGTTCCTTGCCCCCCCCCCTTGGAACACACCCACGAGTCAAATTTGCTATCCCATCTTTTTCATCACTCACACACTCCGGAATCCCTGTTCTAGACCCTAAGCATTTTGAAGCTGGAGTTGTCCCTCCGACTTCAGATGCCACAACTGGTCTGATACCCGGAAGGAGTACATGACGACAAGGAGTTAACGATCCATTATGGGAAGACTATGTTAACAGGGTTGTGTCGATGCGTACGAATCTTACATGCTCTCAAATCGATGCTACACTCATTTCCATGAGGAACCGAGCTATTCAGAGCAATTAACCTTATGTTGCTCCAACCAATGATGATGCTGATCGAGAACTTGCCTCCGCAGAATCTCCAGTAAATCCTCACAACAACCTCATCCAAACTGATTCGAATTAAGAAATCTCAGAAGAGGTTATGCTTAATGATGAAGGTACCACTGTTCCAGACACACATTTCATGTCTTCTGTTCAATTCCAATCAAATCCATCCACTTCTAAATCTGCCTTTGATTTGGGATCATCCTTATCCACTCCCTATGAAGACAAGAATTCTACCCACAAGCTTCAAGAAGATGATGCCACCAACCAACCCGGTCCTTCCATCAATCCAACATCTCACAAAGCCAAGCCTCAACATTCCAACTCTGACACTGGATCCTCTAATCAAGACTACATTTATCCATTCTCCCTTATTGACATACGAACAAATGTGTCAGAAACAATGCAGAAGGTTACCTCTCTCGAACCTTCCATAGCAGGGCTGAACACCAAGTTTGATGAAAAGGTTTCCGCTAGACTTCAAGCTAGACCCAATTCTCAACTCCTTATCCAATCAGTCCGGACCTTCTGTAGCAGAACGAGAAGCCCAACTAAATAAACTGATCTCGCTCCGGATTAAACACTCAATCGAGGAGGTTGAAGCAAAATATGATGCCTCCGTTGAGCACTATCTCGATACAATCACCACAATGCTCAAAGTCCATGATGACTTGGTTACTGCTACCAATGATCTCATCAAGCAAACCCATGTTCGTCATGAGAAGCAAATTCAGAGGCTTGAAAAGGAGATTAAGAAGAAAGACGAGACGAACTTGATCATACAACAAGTTCTCATCAAACTACTCAGATCCACTTGGAACATTTTTGATGTTCCGAATCGTAAGTTTGATGAGATGCTTACCATCCTCGGACACCTATTTGATCATCTCTCCTCCCAAGCGCCCACTTCCGAAGCTGATGATGCTCTCACTCATCAACTCAACACCAATCTTCAAAAGGTGTATGAGAAGTTTTCTGATCTGAAGGAATCCTTAATGCTTGCACCGGTTTCCAAGACCACCGGCGCAAAAGGGGGAGAAGGTCCAAGTCAACCTTGGTGTCACACCCCAAAACCGATAACGGAGGAATACGTTTCAGGATGGAGGACGTCATGTACAGTATCATCACAATTGCATAATAGTAAAAACAATAAACATACAACCATTTCATTTACATAGTGAGTTTAATTACAAGTGTGTTCTGTAAAGTTTCAATAGACACCAAAAGTATCACAAAAATAAGAGATGGATCTTGTATGCTCCACCTTCTCCAAAATGTTGCATCTGTACCTGACTATCTTTGACCTGAGGATACAAGTTATTTTGAAAACGAGTATCAGCATAAAGCTGGTGAGTTCATAAGAGTTTAGTGTAAATTTTAGTATAAAATGTATTAGTACAGATAGTGTGAAAAGTTGCAGTTTACATTCGTAAGTAGAAGAAAAACTCTAAAAAACCCTATATTTTCCAGAAAATACCTTGTAAGTGAAGGCCTATAAGTTGCATGTACTTATCTTCATTTAAAACCATTTGTTGTAAAGGTATAGTAGTGAGTCACCAATAGCTTGTGTAATAAGAAAAGTTATGCCTGATATTGGTGATAGTGGGGCAAACTCCCATAAGAAATAGATACTTATTTACTTCAGGATTTTTAACTTATTCTTTAGTGTTAGTATTTTAGTGTGAATGTAGTATATTCCTTGTATGCTACTGATAGTGTGAGTAATAGAGTACCCCATCACCTTCCCGGTCATGCATAGTGTAGAGAAGTAGCGGCATCCCTGGGCTTGCACGGCTCGGATTGGGGTTAACAGTCGGGATGTAATAGTGTCTGCCCAGTATAGATCTATACATGTAACGTCGTCTTCCTGTTGGAAAACTCTGGGCATAGTATGTAGCGAATAGCGTATCTCATAGTGAGTTAGTGTGTTATCCCCTGATTAGTACTTTCTCTTGTATTATAGTGTAGTAGTCTTTTGTATAGCTCATAGTGAGTTCTCTTACTAGTGTGTCGTAGTGTAGTAGTCTTTTGTATGGCTCGTAGTGAGTTCGCTTACTAGTGAGTCGTAGTGTAGTAGTCTTTTGTATAGCTCGTAGTGAGTTCTCTTACCAGTGAGTCGTCTCGTAATAGTGTGTATTATAGTATGTAAAGTAATGGCAGTAACGAGTAGTAGTGGCCTTAACTATACCCATTATAGTTAACTTAGTGTGTGTAATTCTTGGCAATTAAGTAGTGTAGGCATCGAATGAAATGAAAAGTCTCGTATCCAACACTAATGTACATGATATATAACTAAGAAATCAATGACAATCGGATGGACAACAGCTACCCTAAGCCCACAATCAAACAAGAACAGGAAATAGGGCGAGTTATCGGTCCTAAGTCCTTCAAGTCTTACTTATATAAATATATTAGTGTGGTTACATTTTATAAAAAAAATTATTTAATAGGAATCTTGTCCAAAGAAGACATTTAGAAAATAGTTCATTTGTCCAAAGTAGTTTCGAAAATGCAAAGTTCTTTTATAAGACATAGTGGTAAATCACATGTGATTAGAACCACGGGTAGTGAATCACATGTGATTAATATTCATAAACATGTATATTTGACGTGTATCACCCCCTAAAACATATAAAGACATTTGAAAGGTTCATTAAAGGGGTATGAACTCCCCATTTATCGTAGGGTTCGAGTGTCAACGGATGCCCTGAATGCCAATGGTCCCTATAAATCATGTGATGACACATAATTGGGTTAGAACTAGGGTGTTTCATGCTTAAACATGATGGGAAAACATCCTTAGGGCTCGGAATTACTGAGTACAAGTGTCTCATGATCCATACTTAATGATTCATGCAAGTTTAGGGCCAAAAGTGGGCATTTGAGTGAGTGCATAGCCTTAAAATTGAGTGTGCAGCTGAGATGTGCGGCCAGAAGGGTGTGTGAGGCTGCACACAAGTGTGTGCGGCCATTCAGGGTGTGTGTGCGGCCTTACACAAGAGTGTGCGGTCGTACACTCCTCTTGTGAGTCCATATGAAGTGTTTGCTCTTCACACTAAGGAGATTTGAATGTGTGATGCCCCCCTCATGAAGGTGTGCGGCCGTACACCTTCAAGGGACTATGAATATGATGAACATGATGAGTTTTAAAGCTTGGGATTCAAGTGTTTACCACTAATAAGCTTGAAGATGAACTAGATCACAAATATGAGGCCTTCAAGGTGTTCTTGGTTGAAGATTTTAGAGAGACGAAGTAGAGAGAGAGGGTAAGGAGCATCCAAATGAATGAATGAAGAGGGTATCCATCTATATATATGTTTGGGTGTGAGGCTGGAGGGTGTGCGGTTGGGTGTGCGGCCATACACACACAAGAGTGTGGCCACACACACCTCTTTTGGTGTGTTTGATCCGATTCCATGATGCGAAACACTTTCCAACTCCTCCTAATACCCATAACTAGACTATGTTATGTCCAAAACATGCATTTGGAACCACAAGATTTACAAAGGATGATGAATTCAAGGTTTAAAGACAATACGCGGACCAATTATATAGGATGAAAGTTTCTGGTTGCCACATTATCCCCTCGTTAGAGGGAATTTCGTCCCGAAATTTAGAATTCCTACAGAGGGTAATTGCAGAACTACTATGCAAAAAGATGGGGATATTTGAGTTTCATTTGATCCTTGCGCTCCCAAGTGAATTCCGGTCCCCGCTTGGCGTTCCACCGAACCCTCACAATTGGTCCATAATCTCCGCAGGCTCTTCCATAAAGTTGAGGCTCTCATTGACCTTGATCTCGTCGAGGGGAATCATGAGAGTCTCATTGGACAGGCATTTCTTCAAGTTTGAGACGTGGAAGGTAGGATGTATGTTACTTAGCTCGTGGGGTAAGTTGAGTTTGTAAGCTACAGGGTCGATTCTAGCAAGAATCTCGAAAGGCCCTATGTACCTTGGGTTCAGCTTTCCACGCTTTCCGAAGCGTATCGTGCCCTTCCAGGGCGAGACCTTCAAAAGAACTCGGTCTCCTACCTGAAACTCCAAGGGTTTTCTTCGTTTGTCCGCGTAGCTTTTCTGTCGATCCCTAGCGGCTTTTAATCGTTCACGAATCTGTACAATCTTCTCGATCGTTTCTCGAATGATCTCCGGACCAGTGAGAGCGCTATCAGGAACTCGTCCTTTAGCCAACTGAGTGTCACCCACCTCAGCCCAGCATAGAGGGGATCTGCACTTTCGGCCGTAGAGGGCTTCGAATGGAGCTGCCTTGATGCTCGTATGATATCTATTATTGTAGGAAAATTCCACAAGAGGTAAGTGTGTATCCCACGATTTACCGAAGTCGATCACACAAGCTCGCAGCATGTCTTCTAAAGTTTGGATCGTCCTCTCACGTTGTCCGTCGGTCTACAGATGGTAAGCTATACTCATGTCCAGCCTCGTCCCTAGAGCCTTTTGTAGTGATTGCCAAAATCTCGAGGTAAATCTACTATCTCTGTCTGAGATAATAGATATATGGACGCCATGCAGCCGTACTATTTCCTTAAGGTATGTTCTCGTGAGCTTCTCCATCTTGTCCGTTTCCTTGATGGGTAGGAAGTGTGCAGACTTGGTCAATCTGTCAACGATGACCCAAATGGTATCCAACCCACCCGTTGTCTTGGGCAGTTTGGTTATAAAGTCCATCATAATCCGCTCCCACTTCCATTCCGGTATCTCTAGTTGTTGGAGGAGTCATGCTGGCTTTTGATATTCGACCTTGACCTTCGCGCAAGTAAGGCACTTACTCACAAAGGTAGCGATCTCCGCTTTCATGTTAGGCCACCAGTATAGCTTTTTGAGATCCAGATACATCTTATCTGAACCTGGGTGGACGGAGTAGCGAGTGTTGTGTGCTTCCCTCATGACCAAGTCTCTGAAACCTCCATGGCGCGGAGTCCAGATTCGGTCCATGAAGTAGTAGGCTCCGTCACCCTTGACCTCCAAACTTTTATCCATTCCTCGTAGGGACTCTCCTGTCACATTCTCAGGCTTTAAGGCTTCCAGCTGAGCCTCCTTGATTTGTGCAGATAGATGCGAATGGATAGTCATTGTTAATGACTTGGTTCTCCGACCAGAATACTCTTTCCTACTAAGAGCGTCTGCTACCACGTTGGCTTTCCCCGTGTGGTATCGGATTTCGCAATCGTAATCGTTGAGTAGCTCGACCCATCGGCGCTGCCTTATGTTGAGTTCCTTCTGGTTCAGTATGTGTTGGTGGCTTTTGTGATCAGTGTACACCATGCTCTTCGTCTCATACAAGTAATGTCTCCAGATTTTTAGTGCGAAGACGACCGCTCCTAACTCGAGGTCGTGAGTAGTATAGTTCACCTCATGTGTCTTTAGCTGTCTTGAGGCATAGGCGATGACCTTACCTCGTTGCATCAAGACACAACCGAGCCCCTGATTTGATGCATCGCAGTATACAACAAAATCTTATGTCCCTTCGGGAAGGGATAATACCGGTGCGGTGCATAGGGCTCGCTTCAGGGTCTGGAATGCCTTCTCTTGTTTCTCTTCCCAGTCGAATGATACACACTTCTATGTCAACATGGTGAGAGGCTTCACAATCCGAGAGAAGTTTTGGATGAATCTGCGGTAGTAGCCAACGAGGCCTAGAAATTGGCGAATTTTTGTAGGCGTCTTCGGTGCTGACCAGTTCTCAATAGCTTTAATTTTGGAGGGAGCCACGTGGATTCCGTCTTCACTAACCACGTGTCCTAAGAATTCAACTCTTTGGATCCAAAATTCGCACTTAGAGAACTTCACATATAACTTCTCTGATCGCAGCGTTTCCAGGACTCGTCGTAAATGATCCCTGTGTTCTTCCTCGCTCCGAGAGTAGACGAGTATATCATCAATAAAAACGATGACGAACCGATCTAGATATGGACGGCACACCCTATTCATCAAGTCCATGAATACTGCCGGGGCGTTAGTCAGTCCAAAGGGCATCACTACGAACTCGAAGTGTCCGTCACGGGTTCGGAAGGTTGTCTTCGGAACATCCTCCTCAAGCACTCGTAACTGGTGATACCCGGACCTAAGATCAATCTTGGAAAACTAACTCGCCCCTTGCAGTTGGTCGAACAGGTCGTCTATACGAGGTAGAGGGTAGCAGTTTTTGACCGTGAGTTTATTGAGTTCCCTATAATCGATGCACATACGGAACGATCCGTCCTTCTTCTTTACGAACAAAACCGGAGCTCCCCAAGGTGAGAAACTCGGTCTTATAAAGCCCTTGCTGAGCAGCTCGTTAAGTTGACCGGATACTTCTTGCATCTCGGCAGGCGCTAACCGATAGGGAGACTTTGCTACGGGGGTAGCTCCTGGGACTAGGTCGATTCTGAACTCAACCTGACGTTTGGGAGGTAGACCTGGAAGGTCTTCCGGAAATACGTCAGGGAAATCGTGTAACAACGTAAATTTTCAAACAAATTTTTCATTTCAAAATAAAGTGTTTTCATTCAAAACAAGGCATAAACAATCCATGTGTCATAACAGAATACAAATCATATGAATCCCAAGAACACAAAAACATCTATCAGTGTGTACAGATCACGCCGGCGCCTTCCCACGGTCCTCGCTAGTACCTGAAACACATACACAACGACTGTAAGCATAATTGCTTAGTGAGTTGCCTAAAATACAACTTACACACATACGCCTTTCCAGGCCCTGACCTTCCGGTCCATGTGTCTCAGGGGACTTCCGTCCCTGCTGGGTAAACCTTCCGGTCCTACCCACGCCAACCTTACGGTCCACATCACACGCCTTCCGGCCCACATAACATACATAGCACATATAACATTTAATTTCTCACATATAGCACATATATCACATATCATATCCGACCTTCCGGTCACACAGTCAAACCCTTCCGGGTACAGTATAGTGAGAAGACTCACCTCGTGAATATCGAAAGCTAGCAAATCCCGAAGTCACTCGTGCTCGACCCGCCGAGCTACAATCTCCCTATAACATCATACATCTCTTATTAACACTTTTATCTTCTAAGTTTGACTATCCCTAAGAAGTCAAACATAGGTCAACTCTGGTCAACGGTCAACGGTCAACTTGACCGAACTCGGCGAGTGCACAAGGGCAACTCGGCGAGTCTAGACGTATCCACCAACTCCATAGGATTCCCCTCTTACTCGTCGAGTGCTTCCCTTGACTCGACGAGTTCCACCTGGGAGAGTCGCGGGGCCACCCCGACTCAACTCGCCGAGTCTCAAGAACAACTCGGCGAGTCCCAACTCGACTCAGACCACCTGTCGACCCTCTCTAACTCGTCCTGACTCACTGAGTCAACCCGTGACTCGACTGGATCACTCACTGGCCGATCTAAGGCAATCTTCAAGCTACTCGCCGAGTCTGCTCATCGGACTCGGTGAGTCCATGCCATGCAATTACTCAAACTCGCTTCTAAGATCAGATTTGTTCCATCAAGTCATAGATCTAGCCTTTCAAGACTGATTCACCACGTAAAGTCCCTATCTTGGTGTCCAAAACACACCCCATGGCTTATAATGAACATTTTGATCTAAAGCATAAGGGTTCCAACCCAAAACTTCCATTGATTCCCAAAAAGCTTGGGCAAAGGGACACTCTGGACCTTTAGGGGTGCAGATCTATAGTCTAAATCTCTTAGGGGTCCAAGGGAGCACAAGATCTAACCACAAAAGGGTTCAATAAACCCTAAATCAATGAAAACACCAACATAGAAGAGAATAGCTCGAAATATTACCCCAATAGAGATGCTCTGGACTCCAAATCCTCAGAAGATGGCTCCTCTTGCTTTCCCCTTGGCTGATTTCCTCTTTCCTTGCAAAATGACACCTCCAAGATCAATAATAGCCTCCTTCAATGCTCCAAACGCTCACACTCGATTAGGGTTTCACTCAAGGGACTGGTAAGCACAAATGACGGCCATAAGTCCCTTTAAATAGGTCCCAAACCCGAGAAATTAGGGTTTCATTAAACAGCGCAGACTCGCCGAGTCCATATCCTAGACTCGCTGAGTCCAAACGAATCCCGCGTCCAGAATCGCGACCCTACTCGGCGAGTCTGAGCTCCAACTCGCCGAGTCCCCCCTCAAAACACAAAATAATCAAAACAATAAAGATACCTGGAATTCCGGGCTGTTACAAATCGCATATAACAGGGAGGTCTTTTGGATTTTTTGCTTTTTGGCTTGTGTCGACGATGTGAGCAAGAAAGGCGCGATATTCCGTACGCAAGTATTTCTGAGCCTGAATACTAGAGATGATACGAAGGCTCGTACCAGGTTTATCTCCATAGATCAATAGAGTTTCGTGGTTTGGAAGATTTAGGCGAATGGCTTTGTCGAAGCATAGGATATCGGCACGATGGAGACTCAACCAGTCCATACCGACAATGACATTGAAACTTTTGATAGAGACTGGTATGAGATCGACTGGAAATGAGTGATCGTCTAACGTGAGGGTACAACCTATGTAGATTTCGTTAGAGCTTTCGGTCTTCCCGTTAGCCATCTCTACGACGAATGTTTCTTTTAGTGGTTGAGGGGATTGTTTGAGTAAGTGTTTAAAGTTTTGGTTTATGAAGCTTCTTTCTGCACCACTATCGAATAAGACACAGGCATAAGAGTTGTTGAGAAGAAACGTACCCGTGACTATTGTGGGATCCGCTATCGCCTCGTTCTGACCAATAGCGAGTAGCCTACCAATTCCCCCAGCCTTCGCAGCCTTCAGACAGTTCTTCTTGAAATGACCAGCTTCACCACAGCCATAACACGTCGGGGTCACTCCCGAACCAGAAACTTGTGAGATACGTTTGGGAGGGGCCTTGCAGAATCGCACAGTATGGCCCTTCCGACCACAGTTGGAACACTGCAATTCACGGCAGGGGCCATTGTGGTGGAAAGGGCACATGGGACACTTGGGCAGATTTCCACTATAAGCTTTTGGCGATGCAGGAGTGGCTGGAGTAGTGGCAGCATGGACTGCCACAATTTGCTGGTCCTTGGAGGAGGTTTGAGTTTTCTTGCCTTTCTTCTTATCCCATCGCTTCCTCTTTCTGTCAGATGAATCAGGTGGTGCAGTGGTAGTTGTGGTTGCTGCTGCTGGAGTGGAAGAGACTTCATGGTTGATCAGACTCTGGGCCAATTCCTTGGCACTGTCGAAGGTGGTAGGGCGTGAGGCTAGAACATTTCCTCGATATGGGGGCACTAGACCCCAGATGTATCGTTCAATCTTCTTGCTTTTGGATGGGATCATGTTGGGACACATAGCCGCCAAGTCGCAGAACCTGGCCGTGTAAGCTATTATGTCGGTCCCTACCATCTTGAGGTTCCAGAGTTCCTCCTCAAGTTTCTGAATTTCGCCCCTCGGGGCAGTACTCCTTTCTCATGAGATCCTTTAAAGTGTCCCAGCCCATGGGATTGGCTGTGACCAAGGAGAGTGCACTGACATGGCCGTTCCACCATGTCAAAGCCCTGTTCGTGAGGGTGGCAGTAGCGAACTTGATTTTGCTCTCTTCGGGGCAAAAGCACATTTCGAATACAACTTCGGTTCTCTCGAACCATTGGGATAATGCTAGAGTTCCTCCAGTACCATCGAAGAAGGTAGGTTTACAGTTCATGAAGTCCTTATAAGTGCATCCCTGCACTCTTTGATGGACTTCACCAAATCTAGAGTTGCCACCGCTCGCATCACCAGAGTTCATTTGAGCCATGGCTGCTGTCACAGCTGCAGTCACAGCCGTTTGGAACAGCACTGGATCGAACTACGGAGGAGGAGGTGGTGGAGGAGGGGTTTGAGTTGCTGGTCTTCCTCTGCTTGGACTCTTTCGTGGAGGCATCTTTTACTAGAAGATCAAAGGAATGATAGCAATAGTAAGAGTCTATTGCGAAATAAGAATAGAGTGTTACATGGATTAATTCAACATAATCCAAAAATCAGAATGAGAGTCATAGCAATAGAATAGTTAGCTACCAATATACTGGTATTGATGATGTAATACAAGTTCAGGAAAAAAATTAACCTAACAAAAGGTCTTACATCAAACCATAGGGAAAAATGTTGGCAATTTAGAGATCTAGTTAGGGTACTTTTTAGAGCTAGGAATGTTTACAACCAAGAGATCTACGGAACATTGAGAGAAAAGTCTAGTCCTTTAGACAAAAGAGTGAGGTACTAGACGTCTTCTACTGGCGACGGTTACTTGTTGGGCGAACCCTTAGATCCACTAGCCGACGCATAACTTCCTGAAGGTGTTGATCATGAATCCTTTGACGTGCTCGGAGTTCCCTCACTTCGGCTCGAGATACAGCCAGCTGATGCTGCAGAGCCTCGTTGGTCCTCCTTGACCTGTCCATGGCTTCTTCGATTTGGCGGATGCGAATAGTGTTGAGATTCGAGTTGGCATCCACTTCTACAACTCGACCAATGGTTGCTTGACCCTGCTCGACATTCCTGGCAATCCTTCAGACCATGATGGGCAGAACTTAGTCCGCTGATCCTCCTTCGCTGATGTTGTAGAAGCTTCGGTCTCCAATGTAAGGTAAAAGTTGGCCCTGCTCCTCGCTCCATTGGTTCAGGGATATTACCCACAACGGAGTGGACCCTGAAATACCGAACGGGAGTTGGGGTTCGGAGCTCCAGGAGGTAGGTTGTTAACTTCTGGCTCGGAGTCGGAGCTATCCGAAAAGCCTTCAGCTCGGTGGTCGTCCAGAGGGATCTGGTGATCATCGTCCAACTCTTGATCGAGCCATCCTCCAGTGCCCTGGTTTGGGTAGTACGGGTCGCCGGGTAGGTAGAAGCCAGCTATGTTATATATGCGAGAAGGGGGAAAAGAAGATTAATAGACGTACTAACCTAAATTACTTATAAGATGATCTTCAAGAGTTGGACCAATACTTGCATAATGCATACTAATTACATGTGATCGGGGCAGGATAATCCGTTGAATATGTGACCCTAACTCTAAATCCACAACCAAACAAGGAACAGGAAGTAAAGCAAAGATCACGGATTCTAAGTCTATAACGCCCTAATCACAGGTAACCGGAAAGTATCCATTTAGCAACCATTGCTCCACTAGTAACGACCATTTTTAGTTCTCACATATGTATGTTTTAGAGATACAGAATACTCCTATAGTATTCTTATGCTAGCGGTATTGTGGTAGTGTTGGTAAGTTTTAGACTTGTTGCAACATCACAACCAAGCTTAGGCACTTGCTAGTGACTCTCAGGAAAATGTAGTTGATCAGGCTACATCCCCCCCCAAATGTGACTATATGTCTCTAAGCCCAATTGTGTTATCCAACAATCTTAATACTTTTCTTCTGTTCTAGGGTGATATTGGCTCCTGTGTTTTATAGAGATGTGTGTATATATATACTTAGTTAAATCTTTTAGATACTTAACAGTATATATTCTTGGTCAGAGTGTTTAAGTCCCGAAGTGTTTATAGTTCGTATATCTTTTATAGGTTGATATACTTGATTCACTATAAACAATGCTCTGATACCAATCTGTCACACCCCAAAACCGATAACGGCAAAATACGTTTCAGGATGGAGGACGTCATGTACAGTATCATCACAATTGCATAATAGTAAAAACAAGAAACATACAACCATTTCATTTACATATGGACTTTAATTACAAGTGTGTTCTGTAAAGTTTCAATAGACACCAAAATTATAACAAAAATAAGAGATGGATCTTGTATGCTCCACCTTCTCCAAAATGTTGCACATGTACCTGACTATCTTTGACCTGAGGATACAAGTTATTTTGAAAACGAGTGTCAGCATAAAGCTGGTGAGTTCATAAGAGTTTAGTGTAAATTTTAGTAAAAATGTGTTAGTACAGATAGTGTGAAAAGTTGCAGTTTACACTCGTAAGTAGAAGAAAAACTCTAGAAAATCCTATATTTTCCAGAAAATACCTTGTAAGTGAAGGCCTATAAGTTGCATGTACATATCTTCATTTAAAACCATTTGTTGTAAAGGTATAGTAGTGAGTCACCAATAGGTTGTGTAATAAGAAAACTTATGCCTGATATCGGTGATAGTGGGGCAAACTCCCATAAGAAATAGATACTTATTTACTTCGGGATTTTTAACTTATTCTTTAGTGTTAGTATTTTAGTGTGAATGTAGTGTATTCCTTGTATGCTACTGATAGTGTGAGTAATAGAGTACCCCATCACCTTCCCGGTCATGCATAGTGTAGAGAAGTAGCGGCATCCCTGGGTCTGCACGGCTCGGATAGGGGTTAACAGTCGGGATGTAATAGTGTCTGCCCCGTATAGATCTATACATGTAGCGTCGTCTTCCTGTTGGAAAACTCTAGGAATAGTATGTAGCAAATAGCGTATCTCGTAGTGAGTTAGTGTGTTATCCCCTAATTAGTACTTTCTCTTGTATTATAGTGTAGTAGTCTTTTGTATAGCTCGTAGTGAGTTCTCTTACCAGTGAGTCGTCTCGTAATAGCGTGTATTATAGTATGTAAAGTAGTAGCAGTAACGAGTAGTAGTGGCCTTAACTATACCCATTATAGTTAACTTAGTGTGTGTAATTCTTGGCAATTAAGTAGTGTAGGCATCGAATGAAATGAAAAGGCTCGTATCCAACACTAATGTACATGATATATAACTAAGAAATCAACGACAGTCGGATGGATAATAGCTACCCTAAGCCCACAATCAAACAAGAACAGGAAATAGGGCGAGTTATCGGTCCTAAGTCCTTCAAGTCTTACTTATATAAATATATTAGTGTGGTTACATTTTATAAAAAAATTATTTAATAGGAATTTTGTCCAAAGAAAACATTTAGAAAATAGTTCATTTGTCCAAAGTAGTTTCGAAAATGCAAAGTTCTTTTATAAGACATAGTGGTTAATCACATGTGATTTGAACTACGGGTAGTGAATCACATGTGATTAATATTCATAAACATGTATATTTGACTTGTATCCCCCCTAAAACATATAAAAACAATTGAAAGGTTCATTAAAGGGGTATGAACTCACCGGTTATCGTAGGGTTCGAGTGTCAACGGATGCCCTGAATGCCAATGGTCCCTATAAATCATGTGATGACACATAATTGGGTTCGAACTAGGGTGTTCATGCTTAAACATGATGGGAAAACATCCTTAGGGCTCGGCATTACTGAGTACAAGTGTCTCATGATCCATACTTAATGATTCATGAAAGTTTAGGGCCAAAAGTGGGGATTTGAGTGAGTGCATAGCCTTGAAATTGAGTGTACGGCTGAGGTGTGCGGCCAGAAGGGTGTGTGAGGTTGCACACAAGTGTGTGCGGCCAGAAGGGTGTGTGTGCGGCCGTACACAGGAGTGTGCGGCCGTACACTCCTCTTTTGAGTCCATATGAAGTGTTTGCTCTTCACACTAAGGAGATTTGAATGTGTGCTGCCCCCCTCATGAAGGTGTGCGGCCGTACACCTTCAAGGGACTATGAATATGATGAACATGATGAGTTTTAAAGCTTGGGATTCAAGTGTTTACCACTAATAAGCTTGAAGATGAACTAGATCACAAATATGAGGCCTTCAAGGTGTTCTTGGTTGAAGATTTTAGAGAGAGGAAGTAGAGAGAAAGGGTAAGGAGCATCCAAATGAATGAATGAAGAGGGTATCCATCTATATATATGTTTGGGTGTGAGGCTGGAGGGTGTGCGGTTGGGTGTGCGGCCGCCCACATGGGTGTGCTGCCATACACACGCAAGAGTGTGGTCGCACACACCTCTTTTGGTGTGTTTGATCCGATTCCATGATGCGAAACACTTTCCAACTCCTCCTAAGACCCATAACTAGACTATGTTATGTCCAAAACACGCATTTGGAACCACAAGATTTACAAAGGATGATGAATTCAAGGTTTAAAGACAATACGCGGACCAATTACATAGGGTGAAAGTTTTGGGTTGCCACACTTGGAAGTCTGCCTCTGATTTTCAACTACGATATGAAAATATCAGTTCCGATGATGAAGTCCAACTTATTTCTGGACTTCTAGGGAACAATGACGATGATGAAGATAGTGAAGAAGAAGAATATGTCACCAATGGAGTTAGTGCTCTTGTAGCTCGAAGGAAGCTTTTCCCAAAGCCAATGACTGAAGAAGAAAAGAGGATCTGGTCTGCAGTTTCTTGGCCATCTTCTTTACCTGATGTTCTTCAAATGGGAATACAAATGCCAAAGGCCAAAACCTTCCTCACCACTCAAGATTTTTGAGCCACTCCTTCAATGTTACCACCAATTCTGGCTCTAAAAATTGATCCTATTGACCAATGTTCCCCACTCCGGATCCCTGACATCATTCTGGAAGAACCTATTCCGACGCCCACTCCGGAATTTGTTATTGATGAAAACATGGCGCATGTCATCTTTGCCCTAACGAAAGACAAAGGCAAGAAACCTATCACAACCAAACATCATGCCTTCCACTTTGGACCTCCACCAAAGCAAAAATTTGGATGGTATCAAGAAGAAATCAAAAAATCATTGGAAGACAACATCCGGATTCATACTCTTAAGGATAATCCTGATCCATTGCGTCGAATATCCTTTTTATGCCGCGAAGGCATTCTTCATGATTCTGATTTTGTACCTTTCATGTACTATGATCTTCCAGCAAATGATTCCGAACAGCTTGATCTTCCTCACTCTTTCTCTCTCCATACAATAAGGTTTACATCAAGTTCGGCCCTCTTCACCCAAATGACGATCCAGAGATGATTATCCAAACTGAGCGAGAAAGATTAAAAACCTTCTACTCCAAGAATGCACAACCTCAAAAAGGAAGTGTGGACAAGGAAGTGGATTACAAAAATCTATGGGTTCGGAAGAAAGATTTTGGTAAACTTTGAACTCAACTGTCCATTGTTCCAATATCACATCATCCGGAACAAACCAACATACCGCACCATCACTAATGTTGACTTCCCGGTAATAAATCCAAATGACATTCTCACCTTAGTTGCTCACTTTTGAGGACTTCAAAATGATGATATCAGCATGGGAGCTTATCATGCTGCTCTGAGCTTCCTCAAAGATTATGTCGCAGAATTTTGTCGATGCGACTATGAGCTGGGTCATCTATTCGAAACTGAAGACTTTGTTGCAAAGATTGATTTTGTGCATCCTGAAGCTGAATTGCTTACTGATGGACCAATTGATGAACCGGTTCTAGGTTTTTTCTACACAACAAAGAATACAAACAAGAAAGACTTTGTCAGAGTCCTGGATAAACACCTAGTTCCAACCAAAGCTCTTCGGAAGTTCATCAGCCAAGCGTCCAAGTCTGAAGCTTCGGAACAAGTGAAAGCAAAGTTTGTGAGTCAGCTTACCTGGTACATCGAAGTTCTAGAATGGTTGTTCCGAGCCTACACATTCATCAAAGAAGAAGCGATCTAAGCTGACTTGATTACTAAGTTCACTTAGGGGGAGATTTTTGGAACCTGAAAGTGAACCTTTAGCAATCCTAATTCCTTTTTTCAATTCCAAAGTTAGCTGTAGTTCCGAAGTAAAGCCTGCTCCGGAATCTATTTGTGTCCGGACCTGATGTTAAGATTAGTGATGTGAAGAAAGAAAGTGAAGGCATTCCGGAATGAACTTTGTTTGATGTTCCGGAATCTGTATTTTGTCTTTATGCATTAAATGTATTTGTCTTTTGTTTGATTTAACCAGTCATAGGACTTAGTTTTTGTGTCAACTCGGATATTCAGAGTGTCAAATGTATTTCTTTTATCCAATCCTATGTATGTAATCGGTTAGTACCATGTACTTCATTCTCCTAATTATACGAGCATTCAATGTTAAATCAATTAACGGATTTTTCAAACTTTTTAGCAATATTTCATTTACGTCACCTTCTTGTTCTTTACAACATTCTCTTTGTTCTTCATTTATTAACTTATCTTAATTCTCATTATTCATTTATGGCTTAAATATCTGTTGAATATTCTAACTCAGACTTGACTGGTCTATCCAGACTTGACTGGAACATTCATTAGTAAGTAGACATTGATCTTATGTATTAACTCAAGTTTGAGTTTTCAAACCTTGTCCCTGCGCATCAGATCAATTTGTTCTCTCAGATATTATTCACAGTATTTCATGCTTTCTTTTAATATGTCATTATTGACTATTGGAGATTGTTACTGGAATGATTCGATTGAATTGAGAGATATTTATGCCCAAAAAGTCATTATAGAATAATATTTGCTAATGACATGTGATCCTATAGGGTCACACCTTATAGCAAGTTACTACTTATTAATTATTTATTCGAGTAATTTGATTATAAATAATTATAATCAACACTTGTATTTAATTAGAATATTATTATTTTATAAAAATAACTTTTAACAACTATTTGGGAATTACTTTTTCTAAGAAATAATAATAAAAGAGATCAAAACTAGTTATACACATATGGTATGAGTATATATATATATATATATATATATATATATATATATATATATATATATATATATATATGTCATGTTCAAATATTTAGACCCTTAATGTTTCATCTAGTTACAACATGTAACTAACTGATTAATAAGATAAAGTACAACGCACTCTTGGACCATACATCCGTTGGGTTTTTATTCCAAAAAATTGTTTCAAAAACAAAAACATTGCAACAGGAAACTTAAGATTTGAACAAAATAAAATTAGTTTTATTCCCACCAAAAAATCATTTTGTAAAACTTTGAAATATTAAAACAACCATAGAAGGAACGTGAAACTACCTTTGAAGACTTTGATCCTTATGGAAGGTTGGAGGTTGATGAACATGGCATGAAACTCTAAAATAAGAGTTCTCTAGAAGTATCCACCAAAGTAAGAGTAGAACCATCAAAACATGCTAGTATACACTTATGATTTGTTGTTCATAAGCCTTTAAAATATATATCAGATATATGTTCAAAGGTGAACGGAAAAAGGGACATTCTTCAAGCATAAGAATGCAAGAAAGGTTGAAGGAAGAAAGGCTTTCAAATTCCGAAAATTGGCAGCCCTTTGGGAGCCTTTGTGCTCTCAGTTATATGCTCCAAAAGAAGAATAGTGCAAATCTTGAATCACTAGATCCCAAGATCACATAGTCTTTATTTATTCCTTAACCCATGTAGACAAAAGATGAAAGGAGATATAAAGTAAAAGCATGGTACAAGCTTCTCACAAGCATGGTAGAATACATTAACTAATTCAAAAGGGAAGCATGCATGGTCTTTTCTCTAAATTCAAAAATAAAAGAGCAAAAGAAGACAAAATTGTCCCATACCCTAACTCATGGCTAGTTTTTATGTGTGTGTGTGTGCATGTGTGTGTGTGTGTATATATATATATATATATATATATATATATTTGTGTGTGTGTGTGTGTCATCTTTATATAAAAGTCTATCTAATATATAAATTAATTCAAAGATATATATATATATATATATATATATATATATATATATATATATATATATAAACATCTTTTTTTATAAGACTACATTTTATATACAAATAAACTCTAACTACTTTATTAAACTATAAGTATAACTTATAAATAATCATACTTTATGATATATTACGTTGTTATTTTTCCAATAAATATTATTTTCACAATAATAAATTCCCAAATAGTAAAATATTATTCCAATGAAATAATAATTTTCCAATTACATACAAGTGCTGGTATATTTATTAATAATCAAATTATACTAATAAATAATCAATTGATGGTAACTTGTTATAAGGTGTGACCCTATAGGCTCATGTCTTATTAGCAATATCATTCTATAATGACTCTTGGGCATACTAGATCTTTGAATCTCTCACTTGCACAAGACTCATCATAGATTGATATAGACAGTATAACGTTGATATATAGTTACTAATATATCAAATGAATTGTATTTGGTGTCACTTCTCAATTCAAACTGGCAATTCGAACTTTATTGCATCTAAAATTATGTTATTTTTGAAAGAGAAATATAGAATGAATTTCGTCTAAAGTGTCTATAAAAACCTTTTAATTAGCTTTAAAGAATGACAATGTAATAATGTTGTTATAAATTTGTGAATATAATCAAATCAATTATTTCATTATAACTATGATTTTCGAGTAATGGTTTCTGAAGAAATTGAGTATTATGAGTGTGTTTTTTATTAAAATGGATGTTATATTGTTATAAAAATGAAAAATTTAGCCTGAATTTTGGGTGTTACAAAATGAAATGAAAACAAACATTCAAGATAATTGTTGCTTGTTAATTTGTAGATCCTTTACTTAATCAAGAACTTAACCAAATAAACTAAACTCTACTTGTTTTATTAGGAATAATGTTGTTTTTAGTTGCTGCACTTCTTAACCTGATTGTTGGATAATAACTCTTGGACTGCTTTTTCTTAGATGAATGTTTAACAACACTTCACTACCCCCAATAACACATGAAGAAAAATGTCACTCGTCAACTCCAATTCCTAAAATCTCTAAGCTTCAATTAATGTATTATTGTAAGTATAGCAATTGTCCCTTTGTTACAAACATCATGTTGAACATGAGCCTTCGACCGCAACCAATATCATTTGTAATTGAACTTTGGGTAATGCACATTAGATGTCTAACTCTCAACACATAATAGGAACAAATCCCATCTTGACTACATAAGCGTCTTGCATAGTTCCTCTTATGTTCTGTAAGATATGATGGGATTTGTTCCTCTTATGTAATTGGTGTTCTGTAACATCCTAAAAATACAGATAAAATTTTCTTTTTACTTTCATTCAAATCACACGTCACTAATATCAAAATGGTTAAAAGAGTATCTAGTAACATGTTATAAGAGTACAATTCCCAAAATCTCTAAATGTGGAAATCATAAGGTGACGTGGTGCAATCAGACTGAGCCTTCCCCTTCGAATTGGAAGTACCAAAAACAAAAACTGAAAACTGTAAGCACAAAGCTTAGTGAGTTCCCCCGAAATACCACATACTAAACAAACATATTGCCAAACATATTTGGGTGCTTTCCTACCGTTTCGGTTTATTTCAACCGGATACTATCAAGCATATTTGGGTGCTTGTCTACCCCTTCGATCTATTTCAACCAGATATTGTTAAGCATATATGGGTGCTTGCAATCCCTTTCGGTCTATTTCAATCGGTTATCGTGTCTATTTCAACCGGATATCGGGGCTATTTCACCATGAAACAAATACAGGCATAAATGACACTTGTCACAAAGACAATCATCACACCACATCATAAACTAGTGGGCAGGTATTGGTGCTTTCGACTCGTGGATACTTCGAAGGAAGACTTGCCTCAATATAAAGATATCAAATCCCACACGGCGGATAACTTGCAAAAACCTCTTCCTAACGTACAAGATTAAAACCCTAATTAGAAATCAGGTCACACTCTAAGTAAAAGGTCCAAACTCTAGTTCTTAACTTAAGGTAAAAAAGGGCTCCTTTATTCTTGCCTCAATGAGCCTCCCTCCCCTTTAAGGCCTAAATCCATAAAAAGCCCAAAAAGGCATCCAACCCCAACTACAAGGCCTGTAAATCCCAATATGGCCAAAGAACTCCCAACATGGCCTTAAGCCCAAAAATGACCTACTGCCATAAAGTGGGCTTGAGGCCCAACTTAAAAAAGTCCAAAAGGCCCAACACAAATTGAGCCCAAAATTGTCTAAGCCCACAAACTGTATAGGCGCGACATACATGGCTCATACGCCTAGCATACACTGATGACCAACAGGAATCGGGGCACAGACCTAGTACATGCAGCATACTCTAAAGTACGCTTAACGTACTGGCCAGTCAACCTATACTCATTTCCATGTCTTAATCCCCTCAACCATTACGTCCAAAACATACATCCAAGCTCAAAATAACATATTAATCCATAAAGTTGCAAACTTTACCCTCTTGCATGCATGGATGGGGATCAAACCATGAATTAAGTTCATTAACTCACTTGGATGGTTGGTAACACTTGCATGGTTCAGTCTTAACCACCAAGATCCAATTTTTATGACTCAAAACACTCCCAAGAGTACAAAAGGACAACTCAAATGGCCTAGAGTTGCTCATACTCCAAGA
Source organism: Lactuca sativa (assembly GCF_002870075.4). NCBI lineage: Eukaryota > Viridiplantae > Streptophyta > Magnoliopsida > Asterales > Asteraceae > Lactuca > Lactuca sativa. Next base: position 174,339,675 of record NC_056625.2, on the reverse strand, counting down.
AACCAAACTATGGGACCAAAATATGCCATATTCTACCCTAAACCTAGATCTAAGCTTGTAATAATCAAGGTTCAAACTTTATACCTTCACTATGTTGGAAATGGTGCAAAAGCTCTAGGTCAACAAGCTCCTTATTCTCCTTTTCTTCCTCCAAAACATCCATATCCTTCAAAACCACTAAAGAACACTACAAACCCTTAAGGTAAGGTTAAAATGCACACAAAGAGGCTAGGGTTGAAGATTTTCACTAAAAGGGTAGTAGAGGCTGAGAGGGTAGAGGACTTGAGGGACTTAAGGTCTTTAAATAGGGTGTAAACCCTAAAAATTAGGGTTTGCCCCTGGCTCGATTACACCTAGCGTATGCCAGGGTTCCCCCGATGATAAGCGTGCAAGGAGTACGCCATGCGTACCTAGGGTACTCGCAATCCTCCAACACCTCTTACTTGAATTAAACATAGAATGAAACAATAACTCATACCTCGCGACTCAGGTACTGCATGTTCTTCCGTTACATAGAACCTCTTAGCTTGATTAAGTATACTCTCAAAGTCATAAAGATTTATATGTGACACTTTAATGGCAAAAATTGACATAGCTTTTCAATGAACTCATTCATCCAATCATATTTGACTTCAACTTCTAAAGTAGTGTATTCTGATTTTGTAGTAGATTATATCATTATGTTTTGCTTGGACCTTATTCCGACTAAAGTTACTCTTCATTCCATAATGAAGTCAAAATCCAATTATAATTCATAATTATCTATATTTGTTTAGAAATCTGAATCCAATGTAGCTCTTTACATGAAGATTTTATTCAAAACTAATTATCTCATATATATTCTCTTAGTTCTTCTTAAGTACTCATAGAATGTCCTCATGGTCATCCAGTGACTTAACCATGTATTCAATTTGTATCTCATGATATGACATAAATAATGGATTCATTTTCCAAGAAAATAGAATATAAATCATTTCATCTAGTTCAAACCTATGTGTTGGGTCCTTTTGAGACAGACTCAAAAAGGTTTCATGTGACTATGCCAAGAATCCTCAAAAGGAATTTTGTATCTTGACCTCTTTAAAGATATTTTTAATTCATGAAAAAGAACTTAAAAGTTTTAACATTCATCTTTATATATCTCTATAAATTGTACATTCCAAGAATGTATCTTGTCATTCCTAAGTGTTTCATTTTATAAATATTTTTCAAGTCAAACTGAGACAACCATGCATAGTGAGAATGTTATTTCAAATGTTAAGTATGTCTCATTCATACAAGATTAGGAATATCACTATGTTCCCACTAGTTCTTAGTAAACACACATGTTCTTTTCTTTTTGGTATGAAATCATACCTTGTATCTTCATATTAAAATGACTATTCCAACCTTGAGATGATTGCTTTATATCCACAAGTAGATCTTAAGCTTTACACATTTGGTTAGGATAACATGGATTAAGAAAAACTCTAGGGTAACCTATATAGATATCTTCTAGTAGATATCTATTAACAAAAAGTGGCCTGTCTTGAAATCTATTTGTTATATATGATATTAAGAATATGATGTTATAGTAAATACTATCCTTATTGATCTAATAATAGCTAGTTGAGAAAAGTTTTGATCATAGTCAATGTCATGAGTATAATAAGGACCATAGTCAATGACACTAGTATGATAAAATCCTTTTATAACAAGCCTTTCTAAATGTGTATGATATCCATGTATGTAGTCTTTCTAAAAGAATCTCTTACTCCGTCTATCCTTGATAAACAGAGGAAGATTAATCAAGCACATACTTGATTATTATACATGAATTACATCTCAATGTTCATGACTCTAAGTCATTTATCAAATCCAATATTTGATATAGGATCTTGGTAGTTGATGGATTTTCCAGAAACCATAAAGAAGAACTCATCAATGAGATATTCCACGTTTCTCAAGTTAATGATGATTTCTACCATTAATGCAAACAGTTTGTGTTTGTGAATAGTTATTATTCAAGTTCGATAATTCCTTGTTGAAACTAGTGCCAACAATTTCTACATCGGGTTATGGTTCTTGAGCTTCTTCGATATCTATGTGCCCCCCACTTGTTTTTTCACTAAAAGCTTGATTTATGCTGACTCGACATTTAGAAGAATAAGAGAACTTACTCTTTGTGGGTTCGTATAATCCAAATTACCTTTTAGAATATTCTACAAATATGTAATTTGTTGGTGCTTGTATTGAAGTTAAATTAATAATGATTAAGGTATAATCCCAATAGCATAAAGGAAGATAATTTCTACCAATTAGAATGTAAACTTTATCTGGTGAAGTCTAATTCATCCCTTATTATCACTTAAAGATTTAGGTGGTGTTAATGGATTGTATCTCAACTTTATGTTTGAAACTTCTACAAAGGTTTCACAATTATGCTTTACCATGTAAAATATAATTATAAATACTATAGTTCTCAATAAATTTGATTTGTTATCTTGCATTAAATCTTAGACATTACTAGAAAAGAAGTCATACACCATAGTTTATATTTCCATAATAATTATTTTCTCTACAATTTAGTGAAAATATTATCAGGAGTCCTTTATATATAAATAAGACTCACATATGTCAAATAAAATATATTATTTTCCTTCAAAGATCTATTTCCTGAAGTTGGAATATATGTATTTCATTTATATAATAAAGATAACAATGTCTTATACAACTTTGATTCAAAACAAGTTTAGGTCAAAGTGTTTGGATATAATGCTTGTTATTTAAAAAGTATTGATATTTACATTACAATTCTATTAAGAGATATAGTCTCATAAATAGAAGTTAATTATTTCAGATATGAATATTATGGTTATGAAAAACGATCAAGTAAACAATCAAACATTTAAATAAAATAACTGAAACATATATATTTAGACATGTTAAATTTAAAACATACATTGTTCCAAAACAAATATTGTTTTGTATTACAAGTAATTTATGTTCTAAGCATAAATAATGAACTAAATTCCGAGAGTGTAGTTCCAACTTGCCTGTGCTCAACTGGTTACTCTTCTATAAAATATCTGCAAACAATTTACAAATATTAGATTAAAATTTAAGTACCAACTATTTTAATGTTATATGAAAAGTATAAGTTCTATCTGGTTGATACATGATGTACTAGTCTCTTCTAGACTTTCTTTTTAGATAAGAGAATCAGTTTCTCTCACCGGTATTAGGTTTCTCTACAAAAGAAACGAGATTCACCTATGTGGGACTTACTAGATTTCTTGGGCTTAAAGATGTTCAGTCCATAAAACATAGGCTTCTTAGATCACACAAGGCGACTTCTTTTAGCCTTGCATTATTCCATTGTTTGAACAAGTATAAAACAAATATCATTGTATTTATTGGAATATAGATTAACATGTTTTGAATAGTTATTCCTAGTATGTTGTTAGAAGCATCTTAAGCATGCCTTTACTAGGTATCATGTTCAGGTCTATTTCTTAAAGCAAATTGTTTAGGACTATGACCTTTAAGTATATATAATTTCATACATCTCACAAGACTGTCTCTCAAGACATGTACCTATTCGTTGAAGTTGTATCTATTTAATGTTATGGTTTTATCAATTCATTTAAAGAAAATGACTATTTGTGGTAATGAGAGTGGATTATTGATATCTATAAAATTTTAACAAAATTCATTTAGAATTTTCAATATTTAATACTTAGTAACTAATACCCTTTTAGTTTCCAAAAACATTAATTATCAAAGTATAGGATCCAAATTGCAAAACAAATAAATTGTTAGGTATCTTTTACCCCATTCATTTGAATTCAACCCGATACATATCGATTATCAATTATATCTTATTCTATAATTCCTAGATTTATGGGATCAGTAATAACAAGTTTAATTTGACATATTTGATCTCATCTATGCCTCGGAACTCTCTAACAAATTTAATTAGACATGTTTGATCTCATCTATACCTTGAAATTCTCTTGCTTAGGTATCCTTTATCACAAAAGACTTCCGATCACATCATCCAATTTGAAACACTTGTGTAATCGGCCTTTAACTTGGTTATAAAAATCGTGAAAACACTGTAACCATGAAAAGATAACACTAAGCGGTTAGGAATCATTTATCCCATTAGTGCATACAAAAGATATGCGAGTGTTCTTCAAAAAAGATTACATAGATTTGAGGTTTGTAATGGGTATTTGATGTTTTTATAATTCTAGTTTAAAAAACATATTATATCATTGTTATTGCATGCATCCAATAAACCATGATATACTTTTAAAAAATCTTATTTTATGTAAAAATCACATTTTAACAATGTTCGTTTATAAAACTCGGTTTTATAAAATTGACTCGATCAAATTTTAATATCCAGTATTAAGTCGGACGTTTGAGCAGTTTAAAACATTTGTAAACCTTTTAATAAAACTTCTTTTTATAAAATAAGGTTGGACTTTGATAAGTTTATAAATCTCTATTTTAAACTTATATAAATTTAATCCCGAAATTTTACCGGTTACTAGTTTTAACGATAAAGCTTGTTTTATTTTAAAACTATTTTTAGCATCTTATGTTAAAAGGTAAATTTCATTAAACCAAACTCCTCTGTGATATTTATTTATGTTCAATTATTATTTTATATTTGATAAACTAATTTATCAACCATAACATAATAATAATAACAGAAATATAAAACAACACAAGCATGCTATAAACATATGTACATAAACCAAACCATAAACTAGTAATATTTTTGTGAGCCATCACAAAAAATATTAAGTTCATTCCTAAACGGACATAAGGGACATTTATCTTATAAAGTCTTCATGTTCTCCCACTTGCTTAAACACCTTTTAACAAGTTTATAAAAATAATTTCATAAAGTTTGAGAAACTTTAAAAAAATCAAGTTTATAAACTTTTGATATTCAAAATGGCCGTCATCTTCATTCTTGTTACATTTTTATAAAAATAAGTTTCTAAAACTAATATATTATTTATAAAAAGTAACAAATGAAAACTATCTATTTAATTATTAAATACCATATGATTAAATAAATAACCACAACCATTTTAAATAAATAAACATATGCAATAACATAAATGTTCATGGCTAGTTTATGCACATCATACATATTTATATAATAAAAATTGTATAAAACAACTCTTTGTTTTTCTAAGACAACTTTTAAGACTAAAAAGATGCATGTAAACTTTTAGTCATAAAAATAACAATTATAAACATTTTAAAGTTGTCACAGAAAATATGTATGGAATTTTCATGCAAAGAGAAAACCATCCATGTTTTCCAAAAACAAAGATTTCATCAACTTAACAAATAATGTAACTAATCTTGCAAAAATGACTTTGATACCAGTTGTTGGGTTTTTATTCAAAAGGTTGTTTAAAAACATAAACAATGCAATGGAAGACTTAAATTTAAACAAAACAAAACTAGTTTTATTCCTACCAAAGGATCATTTTGCAAGACTTAGAAATATTAAAACAACCATAGAAGGTAAGTGAAACAACCTTTGATGACTTTGATCCTCATGGGAGGGTGGAAGTTAATGAACATGGTATGAAACTCTAAAACAAGAGTTATCTAGAAGTATCCACCAAAGCAAGAGTAGAATCATTAAAACATGCTAGTATACACTTGTGATTTGTTGTTCATAAGTCATTGAATTGAAATATATAGCAAACATATTCTCAAAGGTGAACCAACAAAGGGACATTCTTTAAGAATAAAATGCAAGAAAGCAAGAGGGAAGAAAGGGTTGTAATTTCTAAAAATTGGGAACCCTTTGGGAGCTCAGTTATAAGCTCTAATAGAAGAAGAGTGTAAGCCTTCAATCACTAGCAACCGAGCTCACATACCCCTTTCTTTTATGCCTTAACCCATGTAGACAAAAGGTGATATGAAACATAAAGTAAAAGCATGAGACAAGCTTCTTACAATCATGGTACAATAAATAATTCAAAAGGGAAGCATGCTTTGTCTCTTCTCTAATTTCAAAAATAGAAGACTAACAGAAGAAAAAATTATCTCGTACCCTAAATCATGGCTAATTGTTATGTGTGTGTGTGTGTATATATATATATATATAAAAAACCATCTCTTTTATATAAAACTTTATTTTATATATAAATAAACTCTAACTAGTTTTTTAAGATATAAATATAACTTATAAATAATTATATTTTATAATATATTTGATAATTTGTTACTTATTATCAGGTCTTTTCATATTTTTTAATTGTTTTTTATATTTTAGAATTATTTTAGAAACATTGTAAATATTTTAATATTGCATTTTGTAAGTTTCTCATACTTAAAGTATACGACTCATTTTTAAAACTTTATAGTACAAAATTTACATATTTTGTTTGTTTGTAATTGACAAAACATTCAAAATTGATTCATATGGTTTGCAAAATAATGTGTATAGGGTTCAAAAAATTTTGAAATTGCGTGGAAGGTCTAAAATCAGATTTTTTGTGGTTTTAGTCCTAAGAAACCTGAAAATACAATTTTACCCTTCTAATTTTTTTTACATTATGTTAATATTTTCTTATAATTTGAAAACTAAAACAATAAGGAATGAGCCCCACACCGTACTCTCCCTTCCCTTTCCCTGACTCTATATCCTTCCTCCCTCTTTCTCTCTGACACATACATGCAAACACACACATTCTCTCTCTCTCTCTCTCTCTCTCTATATATATATATATATATATATATATATATATATATATATATATATATATATATATCGCACGTGTGCGCGCGTGCGGGTGCGCTTTTAATACACATATATGTATTTTTCACTCTTCTAGTCTTGCTCTTTAGTCTCTTCATCATCTCCCACTGCCAATGATCTTAACATCGGTCGATCGTGTTGTTACCATCGAACTTGAACCACCTCCCATCACCACCTCACATTTATCCCTATTTCAATCGAGCTTGGTATGCTTAAACAAAGTCGATATCACCACTAATTATGCACTTACATAGTCATGGACATCAATGGCTTCGGTTGCCTGAATTTGATTAACATTGATAGCATCAACAAATCATGTTTCACTTCCGAATGTTATTGTATGAAGCACACAACTAAACCATCCCCTTTTCAAATTGTGATTGTTAGGGAAAATCTAAGTATTTATTTTTGTATCAATTGCAAGACCAAGGAATCAGTTGGTTCTTTAACATATTGGGCGTTGTTGGAGGGATCGTTCTTTAACATATCTTAAGTTCATGAAAACACGTAGTGTATGTTCTTAAAAACAATTTTTGTATGTTCTTAAAATAAGGATTTTTGTGTGTTGTTAAAAAAATCAGGATGAACACCCAAATATTTGAATCTTTTGCAGGAAGTTAAAGCTTTAATTTTGATTTTGATTTTCGTTGTATGTGTTTTTTTCAACTTCTATTTTCATTATGGTTGTGCGTGTTTTTCTTCAATTGCAATTTTGACTTGCCGAACAAAAACACATGTTCAAATTTACATATGTAATACTAGAAAATAAACGGGTTAATGAAAATTGGAGTTTTTTATATGAATTTGGGAATTGGTGTGTTCTTGACTTTCAGGTTTTAATGTTTTCAATTTACATGCTTTAATTTTGTGTTTTCACATGGATTCATTAACAGAGGAGATGATTTTGTAGGTGAATGGGTTTAACAGACATAATGAGAATGGATAAAGACAACAGCGACAGTGTTGGGAAGGTCTCCGATGAAGTCTGATAATAATATGCAAAGTATCTTTGATGTGAAGAACATGGGATGAGGAACACGATCATATATATATATATATATATATATATATATATATATATATATATAGAGAGAGAGAGAGAGAGAGAAATAGAGAAGGGGGATTACAGGTGGTGAGGCGTGTTGTGAGATTTTATTTTTTTATTTTTGTTATACTTATTTAAATCCATGGGAAATTCATGAATTTAGATATTCTATGCAAGTTCGAAACTTTCTAAACCATATCCATAGTTTTTTGCAAACCATAGGAAATAATTTTGTAGTCTTTTTCTTTACAATTTATAATTTAAATACAAAATACACAAAATTGTAAAAATGAGTCATGTGGTTGTAAAAAAACTTGATTTTGGTCCAAAAACGTTTGGTGGTGTATCAGTGGTCATATTTTGGATCTTTTTAGTAATTTGTATCCCTATACATTTCAAATAATTTTTATGCTTTATAATTTATTTTTTAAATTGTTATAATACTTAAATTATTTAAAAAAAAAATTTTAAAATGCCCCATCCAACCCACCCCACCGTCCTTTTTCTCCATACTACACATATCACACCCTTTCTTCTTCACAATTGTTGGAATCAAAGCCCCCACCTGTAACAACCCGTAATTTTCATAAATATTTAACATTCAAATTCTGGAAAATATCATAGTATTTACATCATCCCAAAAACTAGAGTTTCCAAAACTTTTAAAAGTATTTCCATAACACATTAACATGTGTTACCGATTCATATCATACCCATAATTAGAGCAACAAAGATAAAACATAAAACAAAAGTCTTGTCCAATGTCCGTAATGTTCTAAGCCCACTCTCCCTAAGACTTGTTACCTCAACCTAAAAACACATGTGAAGAGTATCTATCAAACAACAAGTTTGGTGAGTTATAAATTTAATGTAACTTATATAAAATCATTCATTAATTCACATATTTAACGAGTCACATAAGTGACCATGCATATTTATTTTACCAGTAAGCAATTAACCAGTCTCCATCATCTCTAATGTTTCCATGCCTATACATTCTCTTTCCTAAGGATCCTTAATTTTTTACTCAATACATAGATATGCATATAACAATATAACATTCACATTAAAAATTAATCCAACATGTCATAATCTAACAATGATGTAATTTACTTTCACATCCTCGTCTCCATATGCTTTAGTATCAATCTATTTCACGATATCACAATCAAAAGGATATTATAACTCACCTCTTGTAGCGGAATAGTAACCTACTTCCAACTTCTCCAAAGCTTCTCTTTGAGGACTCCAATTTCTTCCTTGTCACAACCTATTCCATTCACACACATTAATACCTTTACATATGTATTAGGTCGTTAAGACCTTAATAGAGATTTTAGCTAAAAACTCTTATTTTGGGTAAAACTCCAACTTAACCATCTTTTGTCCAAATACTTGTTAAATTACTCAAATCAAGATTTTATACACCTAATCTAACAATATCATATCACATAAACACTACTTCATCACTTTCCATTTCTAGGGTTTCAAACCCTAATGATCAAAACATTCATTTAACCATAGAACTTCCATAGAAATCATGCATAAAGCTTCTAAACACATGATTAAGCATTAATGACACGATATTCATGGCTAATCTTTCATACCAAAATAAAACTCACAAAACATCATTAAAACCCTAAAATGCTTAAAAATGGTGAATTTGGTCACCTTATGAGCTCCTGGTGTTCAAGCCTTGCCACAAACAACCTTGACCACCACTAGCTCCTTCCTCAAGTTCGAAATTGTCGGAGCATTATTGTAAAGGGTTTAGGTGTGCGTTTGAGAGAAAATGAGCCCTAAACGAACATTTAATTTTCTCAAAATCATGTCGTAGTCTTACTTAAACAACACCGTGTTGAGGTTAATAAACCCATGATGAGTCCTCCACATCGTGGTGTCCTTTTCCCCAATAGCAACCTACTTTAGCCACCACGTCGTGGTACCCATATACCACTCCATGGTGAAACTACATTTCTACAACATACGACAGAAATACACCCAAATCACCACCTTATCCACCCCATTGTGACAAACCTCTCACTGTGTCGTGGTTGAGTTGCATTTAGCAATTTCATTCCTTTTCAATGAATTTAATACCCAAACTTATATCTATCAATTCTAATTTTATTCCCCAATAACATAACACATTTTCATTACATCTAAATATCAAATAAATACACAATATGCATCATTTAACATTCTACAAATCCAATATTACCAAAATGACCAAAATGCCCCTAACCACAAGTTATAATATTCTACAATTCTAAATGCCCAAAAATATAGGTTCTTACACCACCCCTATCAGAATCTTCATACTTCACCACCCTTCTTTTCAAATCCACCACCGTAAAAATATGCATAACCATCGCTACTTCAAGAAAAATATGAACACCAACATCATTGCTACCAGTCTAAAAGATTAAACCAATTTTGGACTTGAAAATCCTAAATCTTTGTAGTTGATCTGAAAATCCTCCTCGAGCCACCACATTACATCGTCACAGTATTCGTCGAGTTACAACGGAAATTGATGGAGTTTAGGGTTTTCAGATCTCTATCGTCAGATGTTCAAATCTACGTCACTGTGCGCGGTTCAGATGGTCCGACGAAAGGGGTGTCTCTGATGAATAGGTTGATCCCACATGTGGTGTGGTCCAGCAAATAGTGCAAGGTGTGAAATAGGAGGGCAGGTTTTTGTGAGATTTTTTTTGGTTTTTTAATTAAATAATAGGAAAATAATCCAATGACATTAAAAAGAAATTACTTAAGAGCGCATCATTTTAGGTTGGGTATGGACTAAATCAAAAAAAATTGTCACCTATAAGGACCAAAACCTCATAAGATATCCAAAATTGGACTAATGATGCACCACTAAACTTTTTTGACCTAGAATCATAGTTTTTTGACAACCACATGAATCATTTTTGCAAGGTTAAAATTGTTTATAAATTATTTAATATACATAACAAACATCTTATATTTATTAGATATACGTCCACAATTTTATATGCATCACAAAATTCAAAGATTTATTTATATACATTACAAATTTCAATACTTTATTTTATACACTTCAAGAAGTTTTAAATTTTAGTGATACACTAGAAAGTTTAAAACTTGATTCGGTAGACATCACAATTGATGTACTTAGAAATTTTAAAACATGGTTCGAGAAGCATCACAAAGTTCTATGATATATTTAATATACATGAATATAGATTACCAAGTTCAAATATTTATGTGATACATAAAACAAGTTCAAAGTTTTATTCGATATGCATCAAAGTTTGATTTAATACATATCATATAATTCAAATCTTTATTTCACATATATCACAATGTCCAAATCGTTATATTAATATACATAACAAAGTTTAAAACTTTATTATATGGTGGTGGTGGTAGTCGGTGATGGTGGTTGGTGGTGGTGATGGTGGGTGGTGGTTGGTGGTGGTGGTAGTCGGTGATGGTCGGTGGTGGGTAGTGATGGGTGGTGAGTGGTGGTTGGTGGTGGTGGTTAATGATGGGTGGTAGTGGCGGGTGGTGGTAGTGGTGGGTGGTGGGTGGTGGTAGCGGGTGGTGGTGATGGGTGGTAGGTAGGGGTTGTGGGTGGTGGTGGCAGGCGGTGGAGGTAGGTGGTGGTGGCAGGTGGAGGTGGTTGGGTGGTGATGGTGGTGGCGGGTGGTGGTTGGTGGTGGTGGTGGTGGTGGGTGTTGGGTGGTGGCGGGTGGTGGCGGGTGGTGGTTGGTGGTGGTGGTGGTTGGGTGGTGCGTAGTGTTAATTAGTGGGTTCTTTAATTGTTTCTAACTATTTTTTTGATTTATATGACTATTATTTTATAATTTTAATAAAAAAAATTGTGTTTTTCAATTTTGTTCTCAAATGTTCTCGCGATAAGAAATGTTCTCGATTGAACGCTCTTATATATATATATATATATATATATATATATATATATATATATATATATATATATATATATATATATATATATATATATCACAATGTTAAAAGCATTATTTGGCATACATCACAAAGTTTAAAACTTTATTAGATATGTCACAAGGTTAAAATCTTTTATTTGACATACATAACAAGTACAAGTCTATATTTTATATCAAATACAAAGTTTAAATCTTTATTTGAGTTACCGGCACAATGCGGCAGAAGACGATTAGGAGCCGTTTGTTATCATCTTACTGGGACCGAGTCAGCGATTTGTTATCATCTTACTGGGACCGAGTCAGCGATTTGGGCTGACTCGGTCAGACGAAATACGTTTGGGGAAATAGCTTTCTCAATCAGACATATCTGACTCATAAGGATCTCGCTCAGACCATAAGACATAGGCCCCGTTCGATAGTTGCTGACTGGGAAAGGTCTGTCTGGGTAAGAAATCCTGACTGAGTAAGAAATCCTGTTGTTTGATTGTACATCTGACTGAATGTGCTGAGTGATGAAAAATGACCATTTTACCCTTCTGTTATATATAGTGATGTATTAAGTTGCCGAATAATTATAAAAACATACATATTGTCATACAAAATGTAAATTACACACAAATAAAAAATGTCATACAAAATGTAAATTACACACAAATAAAAAATGTCATACAAAATGTAAATTAAACATAAATCATTTAATATCCAAATAAAAACATAATGAAATTTAAAATAACATAATAATTTAATGTAAAGTAGGTGAAAGTAGTCGATTTGCAATCTGATCACGCAAAACACGCATATATTCAACGGCTTCTGGACCCCATTCTATGCCTTGTATGTTTTCTCTATCAATTCCCCCACCTTGGACGTCAGGAGTAACCATAATGTCCTCCTCAAAATTTCTAAACAATTCATCTTCTATATTGTATTTCCTTATAAAATTATGGACCGCAACACAAGCAATGACTATGTCTCTTTGCACTGTAAAAGGATAAGGAGCCATTTGTTTTAAGATTGGGAATCTCGCCTTCAATACACCATAAGCACGCTCAATAATATTTCTAAGTTGTGCATAAGCATGATTGAACCTTTCTTCTCTAGTTAAAGGTCTGCCTCTTCGAAAATCGGCTAACCAATACCTAGTATTGTGGTATGGAGCCATAAACTCACGAGTGTTTGTATATGCGGCATCACAAAGGTAATATTTATCTGCAAAACGAATGTGACATATTATATAATGACACATATTATATAAAGAAGATAGATAATAAAAATTATATAAAGATTACAAACCTGGTGGAGGAAATGGAAATCCAGAAGTTGAATTAAATGCAACTTCTTTCAAAACTCTTGAATCATGTGCTATACCCTCCCATCCAGCCCAAACAAAGGTGAATATCATATCAAAATCACAAATTCCTATTACATTTTGAAAACATTCTCCTTTTCCTCTTCCTCTATAACGAGTTTGTTGATCAACGGGTACAACCGCATGTACAAGAGTTCCATCTAATGTACCTATTGCTCCGGAAAAAATATTTTTTAACCGTCTATGCCGTTCCGAGTTATGTCTTGTTGGATTAGGAGTTGTTGGTACTATAATTTCTTTTGCAAAACACATCATTGTTGTTAGGACCTCATGAAAACATTGATGAATCGTTTGTGTGGAGTGATGAAATCTTCCCTTAATTGCGCGAAAACGTTCATTATGTCCTATAACATGTAAGAAGATAGCCATCTTCTCTTCAATGCTTATTGTCCTACTAGCTTACAACCAATTTTTTTCGGTAAAATGGTTGCATAATAGTGCAAATGCCTCTTGTGTAAGACGCATCATATCGAAATACGTTTGGGGATATAGCTTTCTCAATCAGACATATCTGACTCATAAGGATCTCGCTCAGACCATAAGACATAGCTGACTCGAAAAATTACCTCCATGCCCTCTCGTTTCTTTCTCCTTATCGTGACCTAATACAGAGACAACAAGGAATTGGGTCGCCATCGAGTCTCTCCGATCGAGCTCCGACGGGATCGAGTCTCTCCATCGTCGCTGTCCCTCCCCAGTCCAATTACCGGCCGACCAGCGACCTTCCCTCCGATGGAGCTCCGACGGGATCGACGTCAAAACAGGTTTTATGTTTTCCTGTGAAAATTATTTTTCCTTCTCCTTTGTATATGATTTGTGAAATAAGAAATCACAAATTGGTTTTCAAATCAAAATTTATTCTTGGTCTAATGTTATGAAATCAGAAATTCATCTTGTAATGTTATGAAATTTGAAATTATGTGTTTAAATGCTATGAAATTAGAATCATTCTTTGCTCTAATTTATGAAATCTAAAAATTGGTTATGTAAGCTGTGAAATCATGCATGTATTGGCAATATTGTGATTGCTTTTTTTGTTATTAGGCTGTGAAATCTTAAAGACATGATGACAATGTTGGTTTGGAACAAAATCTGAAATTTTTTCTTGTGTATAGGCTGTGAAATCATGTGTCTATTGGCAATGCTGTGATTTTTTTTTCTGTATAAGCTATGAAGTCTTGTAAACATGCTGTGATTTTTTTTTTGTGTATAGGCTGTGAACTCTTTTAAACATCATGTGTATAGGCTGTGAAATCTTTTAAACATCATGTGTGAAATGGCAATCTAGTGATTTTTTTTTTGTTCATAAGTTGTGAAATCATGCTGTGAAATCTTTTTTTGTTTATAAGCTGTGATTTTTTTTTTGTTTATGATGGCAGTGTTGGTTTGGAACAAAATCTGAAATCTTTTCTTACGTATAAGCTGTGAAATCATGTGTATATTGGCAATGATGTGAATCTTTTTTTGTGTATAGGCTTTGTTGACAATGTTGTGAATTTTTTTTTGTTTATAAGCTATGATGTTGATTCGTTGGTAGAATTATTTTAATGTTTTAGGATGTTGGTTTGGAACGAAAGTGAGGACAAAACTTTTCTTGATGCATGTATCCATGAAATAAACACTAATGGTCGTGAGGGTTCTGGGCTTAAGGCTGGTTCATGGAAGACAGTATGCGAAAAACTGATAAACGAACACGGTAAAGAGGTTGATCAAAAGCAAATGAGAAACCACTTTGACTACTACAAATCAAAGTATGTTGCTTGGGTGAAACTGAAAAACAAAACCGGCAATATATATGATCCTATAAAAAATAAATTTAATCTGACCGATGAACAATGGAAGGAAGAGGGGAATGTAATATTTTTATAACAAATACTATTATGATTATTTTTATAAAAAAAATAATAATTATAAAAATTGTAAACAGTTGAACAAGTACATGTTGTCATTGAAAAGTAGACCCCTGCTGTTTCCAGATCTTTGCACCCAACTATTTGAAGGGTCGACCTTAACCGGCTTTCAAAGTTGGGGGCCATCTTCTACACTCCCTCGTCCTGTAGAAGAATTTAGTGCCCATGATTTTGATGAAGATGTTCCAATGGAAACCTCAACACAACATGTAGGTGCAAGTGAAGAATCTTCGGGGCGTTCAAAAAATACAGAAGTTGGTGGAAACAAAAGAGTTGGTGGGAAAAAAAGAGATGCAAGGGCATTAGAAGTTGAAGAGGAGATTGTCAAGCTTGCAAGGTCGTTAGTGGAAAAAAATGAAAGAATTGAAAAAAGTGAAATGGATAAGGATGTTGATGCGTGTATGGAGAAATTAAACAAAATGGAATGGGGAGAAGAAGATGAAAGACACAAGACCGCTCTTTTGCTATTTGGTGAAAGTGCTGATGTTCGAAAAGTTTGGTTACGACTTTCGCATACTAGTTGTGAGTCGTGGGTGATGAGTGCGGGTAGGAAGTATGGTTACCTTTGATCGGTGCGGGTAGAAAAGTTTGGTTACTAGTTTTTTGGTTACTTTGGATCCTATGTTTGATGACTTTTTTGGATGATGTTTTCTAGTTTTTTTGTTTACTTTGGATCCTATGTTTGATGACTTTCGCATCTTATGTTATATGACTTTTGTTAGTTTGGATGATATGTTATTGGATATTGAATATGACTTTTGTTATTTACTAGTTTTATGTTATATGATGTTTGTTATATGACTTTGGTGCATGATTTTTTTTTTTACTTTAACATGTTACCTAATTGTTTGTAACAAGTCAAGTATGGTTTCTGATGGTGAAGTTGTAGCTTTTCTTCTACTTGTGTTTTATTGGTTGAGGTCAAACCGGCGCAGACTAATCAGAATTCATAGAATTAGAGAAAACGATTCAAGCGGGTATGCGTATACGCAAGATTTGATGTACGGAGACCCTACACAATGTTTCGATATGATGCGTCTTACACAAGAGGCATTTGCACTATTATGCAACCATTTTACCGAAAAAAATTGGTTGCAAGCTAGTAGGACAATAAGCATTGAAGAGAAGATGGCTATCTTCTTACATGTTATAGGACATAATGAACGTTTTCGCGCAGTTAAGGGAAGATTTCATCACTCCACACAAACGATTCATCAATGTTTTCATGAGGTCCTAACAGCAATGATGTGTTTTGCAAAAGAAATTATAGTACCAACAACTCCTAATCCAACAAGACATAACTCAGAACGGCATAGACGGTTAAAAAATATTTTTCCGGAGCAATAGGTGCATTAGATGGAACTCTTGTACATGCGGTTGTACCCGTTGATCAACAAACTCGTTATAGAGGAAGAGGAAAAGGAGAATGTTTTCAAAATGTAATAGGAATTTGTGATTTTGATATGATATTCACCTTTGTTTGGGATGGATGGGAGGGTATAGCACATGATTCAAGAGTTTTGAAAGAAGTTGCATTTAATTCAACTTCTGGATTTCCATTTCCTCCACCAGGTTTGTAATCTTTATATAATTTTTATTATCTATCTTCTTTATATAATATGTGTCATTATATAATATGTCACATTCGTTTGCAGATAAATATTACCTTTGTGATGCCGCATATACAAACACTCGTGGGTTTATGGCTCCATACCGCAATATTAGGTATTGGTTAGTCGATTTTCGAAGAGGCAGACCTTTAACTAGAGAAGAAAAGTTCAAGCATGCTCATGCACAACTTAGAAATGTTATTGAGCGTGCATATGGTGTATTGAAGGCGAGATTCCCAATCTTAAAACAAATGGCTCCTTATCCTTTTTACAGTGCAAAGAGACATAGTCATTGCTTGTGTTGCGGTCCATAATTTTATAAGGAAATACAATATAGAAGATGAATTGTTTAGAAATTTTGAGGAGGACACTATGGTTACTCCTGACGTCCAAGGTGGGGGAATTGATAAAGAAAACATATAAGGCATAGAATGGGGTTCAAAAGCCGTTGAATATATGCGTGTTTTGCGTGATCAGATTGCAAATCGACTACTTTCACCTACTTTACATTAAATTATTATGTTGTTTTAAATTTCATTATGTTTTTATTTGGATATGAAATGATTTATGTTTAATTTACATTTTGTATGACATTTTTTATTTGTGTGTAATTTACATTTTGTATGACAATATGTATGTTTTTATAATTATTCGGCAACTTAATACATCACTATATCTAATAGAAGGGTAAAATGGTCATTTTTCATCACTCAGCACATTCAGTCAGATGTACAATCAAACAACAGGATTTCTTACTCAGTTAGGATTTCTTACCCAGACAGACTTTTCCCAATCAGCACTTTCTCAGTCAACAACTATCAAACGGGGCCTTACTCAGCAATGGTTGGCAAGTTTTTCTTTGGTGAAACTACAATCTCTATTCTATTTGCACTATGTTGCAGACGAAAAACAATTGACCGAATATGAAGTAGTCAAATTATAATGCCGAAAGATGGTGCTTAGATTTATCCGAACATATATTGAAATACATTTACAAAAAGAAAAGTAGTGTTAATCACATAAATAAGGAAAGTAAGAAGCTTCATACTACCGAATGGTAATTTTTGAACATGGTTAACCAAAAAAATCAATTAATATTTTATTAACCAAATTAAAAAATAACATAAAGGATACCAATTACCATGTGGTAAAAAGAAATAAAAAAAATGTTTTAAGTGTCCTTTAAATTAGATAAATATCATTCATTTTTATGGAGCTTAAGGTGTTATTTATTTTTTCAGAGCCAAAATATCTACAGTTTGCGGATTACATCCGCAATCCTCTGTAGAAAAAAAAAAGATGGATCAAACATCTGCAGTCTGTATAAAGAAGACTATTTATTTTCTAACATATGCAGACAGCTGAAATAAACTAAAATTTAAATGCATTGGTTTATAAATATAAAATAAATTTTCAACACCGAAATTTTAATAATTATAGTATAACAACATTGAAATAAAATAACAATCGCAATTTAAGATTTCGTTTAGTAAACGTATTGCAGTAGGTACTATATGGAGACGTTTGGTTTCCAAGTTGGTCATGAAAGGGGTTGGTAAAGAAATGGCCAAATATCTCAATGATTTTCAGTTCGGAGTCGGGGTGTCGGGTGGCGTTGAGGCCGTTTTACATAGCGCCAATAGGTTGTTGAGTGAGCGCCACGGTGACAAATCTCTCTCTATGCTTACCGTGGACTTCTCTAATGCCTTTAACCTTGTTGACAAATCCGCATTACTTCATGAGGTCAGATTGAGGTGTCCCTCTATTTCCTTGTGGGTAGAATTCCTATATGGTCAAGCAGCAAGGTTATATCTAGGTAACACACATATTCGGTCTTCTACTGGGGTTCAACAAAGAGACCCCTTGGGACCACTTCTTTATGCCATTGTGTTGCACCTACTCTTGCATAAGATTAGAGACAATTGCAAGCTTCTTCTCCATACATGGTACTTGGATGATGGCACACTTATCGGAGATTCGGAGGAGGTGGCCAAAGCATTGGACATCATTATGGTGATTGGCCCAAAATTGGGCCCTCAGCTGAATATCAAGAAAACCGAGCTCTTTTAGCCCTCGTGTGATGGTAGGAAGTTACGGGAAGGACTATTTCCGGCAGACATCTGGAGGCCGCCTTTGGGAGTGAAACTTCTTGGGGGAGCTGTTAGTAGAGATGCTAGTTTCATTCGCAGCTTAGCCATAAAGAGAGTCGAAAACGCTATGAATTTGATGCGCCTTCTTCCACAATTGTCTAACCCCCAGAGTGATCTCCTTCTTCTTTGGTCTTGTATGGGTATTGCTAAGCTTTTCTTTGGGCTGAGGACGTTCCAACCCGTTCACATGGAGGGGGCAACAATATTCTTTGACAATGGATTGCGTGGGGCGATTGGGGACATTGTGGTTTGTAGGGGCCTTTTATTTGGTGACATACAATGGCAAATTGCTTCCTTACCCATTAGGTTTGGGGGTTTGGGTTTACAGTCGGCAGTAGAGGCTACCTCCTATGATTTTATTGCCACAAGGGCCCAATCTTGGGTATTGCAAGACCATATCTTATGGGATAGTGATATACATGGTATGAATTATGATTATGATTGTGCCTTGGCATCCCTTCGCAACAAGCTTCTAGATTTTGACCTTAACAATTTTACTATTAAATACACTGCCCCCTAAATCCCAGAATACACTAGCGAGTGCCCTTTTTCGTAAAGTTGTCCAAGATATGGAAGTGCATCTCGACATGATGGCTCGGCAGAAAGCGGTTTTCCAATGCTTACGTTCACCACATGCTCAAGATTTTCTTCTCGGTATCCCTATAAATGGGCTTGGCTAACACATGTCTCCCGTGGAGTATCGTACTATTCTCAAATATCGACTCATGATTCCCATATTCCCAGCTGGCGAGATATGTCCTGTGTGTCGCAAGGCATGTTTAGACTCTTTTGAAGAGCATGCAGTTCACTGTAAAGAACTCCCGGGGTTCAAATACTGGCACGATATGGTTAGGGATGTTTTGTTTGATATATTTAAGAGTGTCGGGGTTTCCGCTAAGAAAGAGGCACCTGTTAATTTCTCGACTGACCCGATAGAAGGAAGGTCAACCCTCAGACCCGCTGACATTTTGATTTTTGGATGGGTCGGAGGGAAACACGCATGTGTGGATCTTATAGGGGTATCCCCTCTCGTGAGCCTGAGAGCTGGAGGTTTCATGGCGGGACATGCTGCTTTAAAAGCAGCTACAGGCAAAGTCACCAAACATGAGAAATCGTACATGGAAAATCAACACGTGTTCATACCATTTGCATTTGATACGTTTGGTTTCCTCGCACCGGATGCGGTAGAGCTTCTTAAAAGAGTACAACGAATCATGCATAGTAATGTTATATTTCCTAGATCTTCGGATGTAATCTTTAAAAGAATTAGCTTTACCATTCAAAAAGGGTTAGCGGCGCAGCTTGTTGCCCGTTTGTCATCTCACTCACTGTACGATGACAATTAAAATATATAAAAGTTAGATAAGTAAAAAAATTGATTTACAAGCCTTATAAAAAAAAATACAACCTAATGCAGCAGAAAAAATATAAACAAAAGAGTTTAAAAATTTTGTACGTTATAAAAATTATAAGTAAAAATGTTTAGAAAAGTTGTACAAAAAACGTTTTAAAACTTTTTTTAAAACGTCTAAAAGGAAATTATCTTTTTTAGAAACTTTAAATAATATTTCAAACATTTAAAACATTTTTATTTCTTTTTTTTTCAACTTTTTTATGTTGTAGAAAAAGTTTAGAAAATATGTAAATTTTCTAAAAAGACTCGTGAAAAAGTTTAAATATGTTATAAATAAAGATTGTAAAAAAGCTAAAAATATAAAAAAAAATTTTAAATGTTATCAAATAGTTTTAAAGTGTTTAAAAAAATATAACACGTTATAAGAAGTTGTAAAATAGTAGTAAAAAAGTTCACAAAAAGTCTATAAAAAAATTTATAAAAAGTTTGTGTAAAAAGTATTTAAAAAGTTTTAACAAATTGTACAAAATAATTTTGGGAAAATTTTCTATAAAAAAACAAATTCAAACCAAATTTTTAGATTTTTTTATATTTTCTCTCTCTCTCTCTCTCTCTCTCTCTCTCTCTCTATATATATATATATATATATATATATATATATATATATATATATATTTGTTTAGTAGAGGTCTACAAGAATGCAAGAAAGGTCTTTTCGTCAGAAGACATTGGTCTTAGTCTTTTGGAGCGCAGATGGTTTCACGTCTACAGTCTTCTAAAATTTAAACACACTTCAAGATTCGACAGACATAAACGTCTCCCTGCTTGCAAACAGAAGTGTTCAAAAAAAAATCCAAAAAAACAAGATGCACCTAAATAACTATTTTAATATAAGTAACAATAGTCTTCTACTAACTTTTATTCTTTTTTTTTAGTCTTTAAGATGCTATCTTTTATCTATTAATAAACTTCTAATAAAATTATTTATTTATCAAAATCAATGGACCATCAAACATCACACAAATATTTTGGGATGTCAACGGGGGCAAACGAGACGATGATTGCATCCCCCGCCTCCGCCCCCCCAAAATTCCCCCATTCCCCCATGAAAGATCTAGTATGCTCAAGAATCATATTAAAGTGATATTGTTAAATAACATATGATACTAAAGGGTCACACTAACAAAAACTTGATATAATTGATTATTTATTAGAAATTGATTTTACTAAGTATTCAATAAACTCTTACAATTAAATTATAAATTATTTATTTCTAAGATATAATACTTCATATGATATGAATGAATAAGTCATGCACAACATTTTGGACTAGATAAATTCTTTTATATTTTACAAAAATGTAAAACTTTATATTTTATAAACTTGGTTTATAAAATATAAAATGTTTGTGTCTTCTTTTCCCTTCATATTTTAGAAATATGCCTAGACAAAAGAGAGTATGAGTTTTTCATTTGTTTAATTAAAAGAACACTCCTCTAAAGCATGGGCAATATGATTAAAATAAGAAGTAGTGGTCTTTTGATTAATTTATTCAAATGAAAGGCATAGCTTGAAGCATAGGGAACACATAGGCTTTAGGGGCATAGGTTCTTAAAGTGTTAAGAACTTATGGACCAAAGATTTTCTATATAAAGCGAGGCTTTCAAATCTCTTTCACCACCCATGCAAAAACATAACTATGTATGTATGTGTGCTTCTCCCTAGTTTTAGTTGAAGACTTGAAGACAACACTCTTGCTTTATGCTCTCTTTATGTTCTTACTAGACGAATTCCCGCGCATTGGATGATGCTGGTTAAAAATAGATTGTTAAAATATTAAAAAATATTTGTTTAAAATGGTTATTATTGACATTAACTTTGACATAATACTTTTACACTACATTATATCTATAAGATCTCAACTATTTTGAAAAATATTATTCATTGACATCAACCCACCTTCCTCATTAATATAATTAAATATAATTATCTATTTATTGTTATTTATAAAAATATTATGATTGATTAATTTAAATTTTTTACTTATGCAATTATTTTCTAATTTCAATAATCATGATCATTTAGAATACAATTTATTTGTAGCTAACGTTACATAATTTTTAATTTGATGTTATTATCAGTTAAAATTATTAAACCACTTTTTATTATTAATAATTTAAAGAAGACTTTGAAGAAACACTAAATATTATTACTCAAATATGAAACATATACGAAATAATAAAGTGACAAGATTAACAATTTACATTTCAAAAGAGACTTTCATGGATAATATAAAATATCCATGATTTTTCTAATTTACCATTTATTATTATTATTATTATTATTATTATTATTGTTATTAAGTGAAAGAAAACTTTTAAAAAGCACTTACTATTATAATTAAAATGTTAAACATACACTAAAATATAAAGTGATAATATAGACAATTTGCATTTTAAAAGAGATATACATAGATAATATGACATATCCATGATTTTTAACTAATTATTTCTTTGAAGCAACACAAATATACAAACATATATTCAATATCTAATTAAATACTATGTATATCACATTCCATAACATATGATCGATAATATGAATCTAATCTAATTTACATTTAAATTTTAACCACAACATATAATGATTGTCTTAAAAGAATACTTAAACCAGGAAATATATATATATATATATATATATATATATATATATATATATATATATATATATATAGATTAGTATATAACAAACTAATAAATTAAAAACTTTAACATAATAACATGGCTCGAAAATGGTCCAAAGCCCTCAAACCAACACAACAAGCTTTTAACTTGTTTTATTTGTGAATTTTGTATGTGATTTCTATTTGTGTTTCTACTCAAAGAAATTGGCCTTTTTATAAAAGATTATCCATTAATTGCTTATTAAACATATTATATAAGTTATAAAACCTTTAAATACTTAATCATTATTAAGAGACTTTTGAGTGGTATTCATTTAAATAGGAGGTTTCTATAATTACAAAAGAATTGATGCCTTTCATTGATAAAGGAGGGGATTAAATACCCACTGTACAGAGTGATTACAGGAGGAAATTAGGGAAAATCTAGGCTAAATAAGGAAGAAGTAATCTACATTAATTACATAGTAATATAAGATCGGGAATATACAGAAGGTATATATTTTGGTTAATACTACCCCGCAGTCGAATGGTTGGCTGGCCAAATAAAGAGACTGGAACGGAAGCGGGTGAATAGCTTTGACAACCTGAAATTTCTATTCTGTACAACATGTCAAGTCAATAGAAGTTAGAACAGTTACTGTTAATTTTCAGACTTTTTGGAATAAGTTTGAGTATTTCAGGATTAACACTTTAGGAGAAATCGGGAGAGAAGATGCCCTAGGGTTTATTGTGCAACAATAAAGTCCCGACACATCAAAAGTTTAGAGTTAACGGCCTAAACAAGGAGTTTACAGCCGTAAACCCTAAAGGAAAGTGGTTTAAAGGTAACACTTAGTTATTTTTACCATTTTTCCAACTTTCAAGATCCAAATCTCAAACTCTCTCAAGTATCATTCAAGTTTTTTTCAAGATCTTCAATCTAGTAAGTGTTTCTAGCCCTTTCAATTTAGTATATCACTTAATATAGTGATTTAACACACTTCTATCCATGAAATCTTTCCAAAAGGTTGAATCTTCAAGTTTCACCAAGAACACACACACTAGTGTTCTTGGCCTTTTGGTACCTTTCAAGCTTCTAACTAGTAAGTACTCCTACCCTAGTGTATTGTAAAGCTTGTTACACTTCATTACATCAAGAAAACGCAAAGAAACCCCAAGATCTAAGGTGTTTACGGTCCAAGAACATCTTGGACCGTAAACCCTTCTTTAGGTGCCAAAATGTCCCTAGCCCTTTACTAAGCCTTGGTAACTTGCATAGATCCACTCCTTAATGTGTATATGACTTGAAAACATCAAAATACCATGATCCATGAGGGTTTACGACCATAAACTCAAAGGGAAATGGTCCAGGGACCTTAAACTCCATTTAGGACTGAAATGGTGCCCTAAACACTTCCATAGGCTGAAGCATAAAGAGGGGATACTTCTAATGGCTTGTAGAGATTCAAAACAACAAATGGTCCACATGAGTTTATGGCAGTAAACTCATGTGTTTACAATCGTAAACCCATGGGGTGATGGTCACAAAACCGTAAACTCCAAGGGAGTTTACCCTGGAACCCCAAACACAATAGCAAGGTCCTATAGCACTTACATGCAATCCTTATGACATGTAGCACTTATTTAAGGTGTTTTACATGTCTTAGGATGTCTTAACTTTGTCAATTAGTAGTTTAAAGACTAATTGGATACATATATGTGTTATTATATGTTAACTAGGATCTTTAAGTGTGTACAAGTCTTCACTTGACACCTAGCAATCCTACGTCATTTAGTTCATCCAAGTCACCATCTACAGGTGAGTTCATACCCCTTTAATCAATGTTTTAAATGATTTTAAATGTATTAATGGGGGGGGGGGAATACAAGTAGAAAACAGTATGTTATAGAATCAATCACATGTGATTTATAACTGTGTTTTCAACCAACTGATTTCACATACTTCAAAATGTGATACATGAAATGGTTTTCTGTCTTAAAATACCTTGTTATTAAATTAATTACTTTTTAAATGTGTTATAAAATGACATCATGTCATTGTTATTTATTGTTCAAAACTCTTAAAAGTTTTACAAAACCTCTTTCATCATTTTGATCAAAACAATATCTATACACTTATGTTTATATATATATATATATATATATATATATATATATATATATATATATATATATATATATATATATATATATATATATATATGTATTGATTTGAGAGCATTCATTCTTCGTTCTGTTCCCACACTCTTGGGTAACAAGGGTGTATAAACCTTCTTGGACATATATTACATTCCAGCAAACTATTATAGGGATAGTTTAGGGTATACAAAACATTATTCCTATTACAAGGAATTTCACCGAAGTCAGTTCATTCATGAGTCTATACTAAATGCTATATGAAGAGATACACTTACATGGATCCTCTTACATGGATAGTTGTACTTAGATACTATATGATGAGATACTATTACATATTATACGTGTAGATTAGATCTGTCTATCCTAGTACAAAAAGATACTATACGAGACTAACCATTTCGAAACCCAACTATTAGCAACAGAGGTAAATGCACATCTACGGATGCCTACGGTTAATAGTTTACAAAGGTACCTTTACGAGACTCACCATTTCTACCCTTGTTGTTAGCTACAGAGGACAATGCGCATTTACGGATGCCTGCGGTTGATACTATTCGGCATTTACTATGTCGTGTTTATCCTAGTACCAAAGGATAATTCTTAAATGATTATATTTTCCCTGTTACTTTTATATTGTGATATGTTCACATAAACGATGAGGTAGACTATATATTATTAATAGTAGTCATTCCAAGGAAAAACCATCTTTGTTACGTTCAAAACATTCAGGTCTTGGTAGAAGACTACTTTATACTAGTAGGAAATATGGGATTTTCTAGGGTTTTCACACTTATATCAAATGTTTCATTCAAAGATTTACATGACATTCATAACAGCTTTCCAAAACAGAGTAATTACACTTAAATACTTATGAATTTACCAGCTTTATGTTGATCTACACTTTCAAAATAACTTGTATTCTCAGGTCACCAGTAGACAGGTACGATGACCAGGTTTTGAGAAGACGAAGCACAGACAAGACTCGTCTTTTATTTTGATTGCATATTTTGGTGTCTTATTACACTGAAAGAACAGACATGTATTAAAACTTTACTTTTAATGCAATGGATGATGTTGTTCCTTGTTTACTACTTGGCACTGTTACGATACTTCACATAATGTCCTCCACCCCTGAACGTTTCTGCCGTTCTTGGTTTTGGGGTGTGACAGAATGGTATCAGAGCTTTGTTTATAGTGAATTAAGTATATCAACCCATAACAGATATACTAACTATAAATACATTGGGATTAAAACACTCTGACTAAGAGTTTATACTTTTAAATAATAAAATATTTAAGTAAGTATACGTGCCTGCATTCATACTAAAACTAGTGTCTCAATGACAAGAACAAAAGTATTACGATTGTTGAATATCACAAGTAAACTTGGGGATGTATGGTCAGTACTGGGAATGGCATGGCCTGATCAACTATGTTGGTTTGAGGAGTGATTAGCATATGCCCAAGAATGTTTGTGATGTGGCAACAAGTCTAAAAACTTACCAACACAACCACAAAGAAATACCATAGGGGTATTTGGTCTTACTGTAATTACTTATATGAGAACTAAATAGATTTTTATTAATATGCCAATAGTCGTTTAGTGGGTACACTAAAGTTATATGTACTAGGATGTCATAGACTTAGAATCTGTGAAATCTTTGTCTTATGTCCTGTCCTCGTTGGGTTGGGGGCTTAGGGTTAGGATCACTTATTCGAAGTTCTATCCAATCCTAACTACATATAACTGGTATGCACTAAACAAATATTGAAGCAACTGATAAAGATCATCTTATAATTATCTTAGTTACTTCGTCTATTTAGTTATTTATTATATCCCTTTTCTCGCGTAGACATCATGGATGGATTCTATCCTCACGGCGACCCGTACTTCCCAAACCAAGGAAACGTTGGATGGCTAGAGGAAGAACCAGAAGATGATCACCCAATCCCTTTGGATGATCACCATGCTGAAGGCTTTTCGGATAATTTCGACTCGGAGCCTGAAGTCAACAACCTACCTCCAGCTGCCCAAAACCCAAACCTAAACCCTCGTCCCGCATTTCAAGGACCCACACCTCTGTGGGCCACAAACTTGAATAGGTGGAGTCAGGAACAGGGGCAACCTATCCCCTACAATGGAGACAGAAGCTTCTACAACCTCACTGAGGGAGGTTCTGCTGACAGGGTCGTACCCATCATGGTTCGTAGGATTTCTTGGAACACGATACTAGGTCAATCAACTATCAATCGAGTCGTGGAGATTGACGCCAACTCTGGCGTTAACACAGTCCACATTCGCCAACAAGAGTCTGCTCATGAAAGGAATCTGGTCCGCAATGCAGCTCTGCAGAGAGAACTTTTAAAAAGCACTTACTATTATAATTAAAATGTTAAACATATACTAAAATATAAAGTGATAAGATAGACAATTTGCATTTTAAAAGAAATTTACATGGATAATATGGATAATATGGATAATATGACATATCCATGATTTTTAACTAATTATTTCTTTGAAGCAACACAAATATACAAACATATATTCAATATCTAATTAAATACTATGTATATCACATTCCATAACATATGATCGATAATATGAGTCTAATCTAATTTACATTTAAATTTCAACCACAACATATAATAATTGTCTTAAAAGAATACTTAAACCAGGAAATATATATATATATATATATATATATATATATATATATATATATATATATATATAGATTAGTATATAACAAACTTATAAATTAAAAACTTTAACATAATAACATGGCTCGAAAATGGTCCAAAGCCCTCAAACCAACACAAAAAGCTTTTAACTTGTTTTCTTTGTGAATTTTGTATGTGATTTCTATTTGTGTTTCTACTCAAAGAGATTGGCCTTTTCATAATATATTATCCATTAATTACTTATTAAACATATTATATAAGTTATAAAACCTTTGAATAGTTAATCATTATTAAGAGAATTTTGAGTGGTCTTCATTTAATTAGGAGGTTTCTATAATTACAAAAGAATCGATGCCATTCATTGATAAAGGAGGGGATTAAATACCCACTGTACAGAGAGATTACAGGAGGAAATTAGGGAAAATATAGGCTAAATACGGAAGAAGTAATCTACATTAATTACACAGTAATATAATATCGGGAATATACAGAAGGTATATATTTTGGTTAATACTACCCCACAGTCGAATAGTTGGCTGGCCAAATAGAGAGACTGGAACGGAAGAGGGTGAATAGCTTTGACAACCCAAAATTTCTATTATGTACAACATGTCAAGTCAATAGAAGTCAGAACAGTTACTGTTAATTTTCAGACTTTTTGGAATAAGTTTGAGTATTTCAGGATTAACACTTCAGGAGAAATCAGGAGAGAGGATGCCCTAGGGTTTATTGTGCAACAATAAAGTCCCGACACATCAAAAGTTTAGAGTTTACGGCCTAAACAAGGAGTTTACGACCGTAAACCCTAAAGGAAAGTGGTTTAAAGGTAACACTTAGTTATTTTTACCATTTTTCCAACTTACAAGATCCAAATCTCAAACTATCTCAAGTATCATCCAAGTTTTATTCAAGATCTTCAATCTAGTAAGTGTTTCTAGCCCTTTCAATTTAGTATATCACTTAATCTAGTGATTTAACACACTTCTATGCATGAAATCTTTCCAAAAGGTTGAATCTTCAAGTTTCACCAAGAACACCAAGAACGAATACTAGTGTTCTTGGCCTTTTGGTACCTTTCAAGCTTCTAACTAGTAAGTACTCCTACCCTAGTGTATTGTAAAGCTTGTTACACTTCATTACATCAAGAAAACGCAAAGAAACCCCAAGATCTAAGGTGTTTACGGTCCAAGAACATCTTGGACCGTAAACCCTTCTTTAGGTGCCAAAATGTCCCTAGCCCTTTACTAAGCCTTGGTAACTTGCATAGATCCACTCCTTAATGTGTATATGACTTGAAAACATCAAAATACCATGATCCATGAGGGTTTACGACCATAAACTCAAAGGGAAATGGTCCAGGGACCTTAAACTCCATTTAGGACTGAAATGGTGCCCTAAACACTTCCATAGGCTGAAGCATAAAGAGGGGATACTTCTAATGGCTTGTAGAGATTGAAAACAACAAATGGTCCACATGAGTTTATGGCCGTAAACTCATGTGTTTACAATCGTAAACCCATGGGGTGATGGTCACAAAACCGTAAACTCCAAGGGAGTTTACCCTGGAACCCCAAACACAATAACAAGGTCCTATAGCACTTACATGCAATCCTTATGACATCTAGCACTTATTTAAGGTGTTTTACATGTCTTAGGATGTCTTAACTTTGTCAATTAGTAGTTTAAAGACTAATTGGATACATATATGTGTTATTATATGTTAACTAGGATCTTTAAGTGTGTACAAGTCTTCACTTGACACCTAGCAATCCTACGTCATTTAGTTCATCCAAGCCACCATCTACAGGTGAGTTCATACCCCTTTAATCAATGTTTTAAATGATTTTAAATGTATTAATGGGGGGGGGGGGGAATACAAGTAGAAAACAGTATGTTATAGAATCAATCACATGTGATTTATAACTGTGTTTTCAACCAACTGATTTCACATACTTCAAAATGTGATACATGAAATGGTTTTCTGTCTTAAAATACCTTGTTATTAAATTAATTACTTTTTAAATGTGTTATAAAATGACATCATGTCATT
This sequence comes from Lactuca sativa, assembly GCF_002870075.4. Lineage (NCBI taxonomy): Eukaryota > Viridiplantae > Streptophyta > Magnoliopsida > Asterales > Asteraceae > Lactuca > Lactuca sativa. Next base: position 174,309,952 of record NC_056625.2, on the reverse strand, counting down.
GTTATTTATTGTTCAAAACTCTTAAAAGTTTTACAAAACCTCTTTCATCATTTTGATCAAAACAATATCTATACACTTATGTTCATATATATATATATATATATATATATATATATATATATATATATATATATATATATATATATATTATATATATATATATATATATATATGTATTGATTTGAGAGCATTCATTCTTCGTTCTGTTCCCACACTCTTGGGTAACAAGGGTGTATAAACCTTCTTGGACATATATTACATTCCAGCAAACTATTATAGGGATAGTTTAGGGTATACAAAACATTATTCCTATTACAAGGAATTTCACCGAAGTCAGTTCATTCATGAGTCTATACTAAATGTTATATGAAGAGATACACTTACATGGATCCTCTTACATGGATAGTTGTACCTAGATACTATATGATGAGATACTATTACATATTATACGTGTAGATTAGATCTGTCTATCCTAGTACAAAAAGATACTATACGAGACTAACCATTTCGAAACCCAACTATTAGCAACAGAGGTAAATGCACATCTACGGATGCCTACGGTTAATACTTTACAAAGGTACCTTTACGAGACTCACCATTTCTACCCTTGCTGTTAGCTACAGAGGACAATGCGCATTTACGGATGCCTGCGGTTGATACTATTCGGCATTTACTATGTCGTGTTTATCCTAGTACCAAAGGATAATACTTAAATGATTATATTTTCCCTGTTACTTTTATTTTGTGATATGTTCACATAAACGATGAGGTAGACTATATATTATTAATAGTAGTCATTCCAAGGAAAAACCATCTTTGTTACGTTCAAAACATTCAGGTCTTGGTAGAAGACTACTTTATACTAGTAGGAAATATGGGATTTTCTAGGGTTTTCACACTTATATCAAATGTTTCATTCAAAGATTTACATGACATTCATAACAGCTTTCCAAAACAGAGTAATTACACTTAAATACTTATGAATTTACCAGCTTTATGTTGATCTACACTTTCAAAATAACTTGTATTCTCAGGTCACCAGTAGACAGGTACGATGACCAGGTTTTGAGAAGACGAAGCACAGACAAGACTCGTCTTTTATTTTGATTGCATATTTTGGTGTCTTATTACACTGAAAGAACACACATGTATTAAAACTTTACTTTTAATGCAATGGATGATGTTGTTCCTTGTTTACTACTTGGCACTGTTACGATACTTCACATAATGTCCTCCACCCCTGAACGTTTCTGCCGTTCTTGGTTTTGGGGTGTGACAGAATGGTATCAGAGCTTTGTTTATAGTGAATTAAGTATATCAACCCATAACAGATATACTAACTATAAATACATTGGGATTAAAACACTCTGACTAAGAGTTTATACTTTTAAATAATAAAATATTTAAGTAAGTATACGTGCCTGCATTCATACTAAAACTAGTGTCTCAATGACAAGAACAAAAGTATTACGATTGTTGAATATCACAAGTAAACTTGGGGATGTATGGTCAGTACTGGGAATGGCATGGCCTGATCAACTATGCTGGTTTGAGGAGTGATTAGCATATGCCCAAGAATGTTTGTGATGTGGCAACAAGTCTAAAAACTTACCAACACAACCACAAAGAAATACCATAGGGGTATTTGGTCTTACTGTAATTACTTATATGAGAACTAAATAGATTTTTATTAATATGCCAATAGTCGTTTAGTGGGTACACTAAAGTTATATGTACTAGGATGTCATAGACTTAGAATCTGTGAAATCTTTGTCTTATGTCCTGTCCTCGTTGGGTTGGGGGCTTAGGGTTAGGATCACTTATTCGAAGTTCTATCCAATCCTAACTACATATAACTGGTATGCACTAAACAAATATTGAAGCAACTGATAAAGATCATCTTATAATTATCTTAGTTACTTCGTCTATTTAGTTATTTATTATATCCCTTTTCTCGCGTAGACATCATGGATGGATTCTATCCTCACGGCGACCCGTACTTCCCAAACCAAGGAAACGTTGGATGGCTAGAGGAAGAACCAGAAGATGATCACCCAATCCCTTTGGATGATCACCATGCTGAAGGCTTTTCGGATAATTTCGACTCGGAGCCTGAAGTCAACAACCTACCTCCAGCTGCCCAAAACCCAAACCTAAACCCTCGTCCCGCATTTCAAGGACCCACACCTCTGTGGGCCACAAACTTGAATAGGTGGAGTCAGGAACAGGGGCAACCTATCCCCTACAATGGAGACAGAAGCTTCTACAACCTCACTGAGGGAGGTTCTGCTGACAGGGTCGTACCCATCATGGTTCGTAGGATTTCTTGGAACACGATACTAGGTCAATCAACTATCAATCGAGTCGTGGAGATTGACGCCAACTCTGGCGTTAACACAGTCCACATTCGCCAACAAGAGTCTGCTCATGAAAGGAATCTGGTCCGCAATGCAGCTCTGCAGAGAGAACTTTTAAAAAGCACTTACTATTATAATTAAAATGTTAAACATATACTAAAATATAAAGTGATAAGATAGACAATTTGCATTTTAAAAGAAATTTACATGGATAATATGGATAATATGGATAATATGACATATCCATGATTTTTAACTAATTATTTCTTTGAAGCAACACAAATATACAAACATATATTCAATATCTAATTAAATACTATGTATATCACATTCCATAACATATGATCGATAATATGAGTCTAATCTAATTTACATTTAAATTTCAACCACAACATATAATAATTGTCTTAAAAGAATACTTAAACCAGGAAATATATATATATATATATATATATATATATATATATATATATATATATATATATATATATATATATATATATATATAGATTAGTATATAACAAACTTATAAATTAAAAACTTTAACATAATAACATGGCTCGAAAATGGTCCAAAGCCCTCAAACCAACACAAAAAGCTTTTAACTTGTTTTCTTTGTGAATTTTGTATGTGATTTCTATTTGTGTTTCTACTCAAAGAGATTGGCCTTTTCATAATATATTATCCATTAATTACTTATTAAACATATTATATAAGTTATAAAACCTTTGAATAGTTAATCATTATTAAGAGAATTTTGAGTGGTCTTCATTTAATTAGGAGGTTTCTATAATTACAAAAGAATCGATGCCATTCATTGATAAAGGAGGGGATTAAATACCCACTGTACAGAGAGATTACAGGAGGAAATTAGGGAAAATATAGGCTAAATACGGAAGAAGTAATCTACATTAATTACACAGTAATATAATATCGGGAATATACAGAAGGTATATATTTTGGTTAATACTACCCCGCAGTCGAATAGTTGGCTGGCCAAATAGAGAGACTGGAACGGAAGAGGGTGAATAGCTTTGACAACCCAAAATTTCTATTATGTACAACATGTCAAGTCAATAGAAGTCAGAACAGTTACTGTTAATTTTCAGACTTTTTGGAATAAGTTTGAGTATTTCAGGATTAACACTTCAGGAGAAATCAGGAGAGAGGATGCCCTAGGGTTTATTGTGCAACAATAAAGTCCCGACACATCAAAAGTTTAGAGTTTACGGCCTAAACAAGGAGTTTACGACCGTAAACCCTAAAGAAAAGTGGTTTAAAGGTAACACTTAGTTATTTTTACCATTTTTCCAACTTTCAAGATCCAAATCTCAAACTATCTCAAGTATCATCCAAGTTTTATTCAAGATCTTCAATCTAGTAAGTGTTTCTAGCCCTTTCAATTTAGTATATCACTTAATCTAGTGATTTAACACACTTCTATGCATGAAATCTTTCCAAAAGGTTGAATCTTCAAGTTTCACCAAGAACACCAAGAACGAATACTAGTGTTCTTGGCCTTTTGGTACCTTTCAAGCTTCTAACTAGTAAGTATTCCTACCCTAGTGTATTGTAAAGCTTGTTACACTTCATTACATCAAGAAAACACAAAGAAACCCCAAGATCTAAGGTGTTTACGGTCCAAGAACACCATGGACCGTAAACCCTTCTTTAGGTGCCAAAATGTCCCTAGCCCTTTACTAAGCCTTGGCAACTTGCATAGATCCACTCCTTAATGTGTATAGGACTTGAAAACATCAAAATACCATGATCCATGAGGGTTTACGACCATAAAATCAAAGGGAAATGGTCCAGGGACCGTAAACTCCATTTAGGACTGAAATGCTACCCTAAACACTTCCATAGGCTTAAGCATAAGGAGGGGATACTTCTAATGGCTTGTAGAGATTCAAAACAACAAATGGTCAACATGAGTTTACGGCTGTAAAATCATGTGTTTACAATCGTAAACCCATGGGGTGATGGTCACAAAATCGTAAACTCCAAGGGAGTTTACCCTAGAACCCCAAACACAATAGCAAGGTCCTATAGCACTTAGATGCAATCCTTATAACATGTAGCACTTATTTAAGGTTTTTTACATGTCTTAGGATGTCTTAACTTTGTTAATTAGTAGTTTTAAGACTAATTGGATATATATATATGTGTTATTATATGTTAACTAGGATCTTTGAGTGTGTACAAGTCTTCACTTGACACCTAGCAATCCTACGTCATTTAGTTCATCAAAACCACCATCTACAGGTGAGTTCATACCCGTTTAATCAATGTTTTAAATGACTTTAAATGCTTTAAGGGGGGGGGGGAATACAAGTAGAAAACAGTATGTTATAGAATCAATCACATGTGATTTATAACTGTGTTTTCAACCAACTGATTTCACATACTTCAAAATGTGATACATGAAATGGTTTTCTGTCTTAAAATACCTTGTTATCAAATTAATTACTTTTGAAATGTGTTATAAAATGACATCAAGTCATTGTTATTTATTGTTCAAAACTTTTAAAAGTTTTACAAAACCTCTTTCATCGTTTTGATCAAAACAATATCTATACACTTATGTTCATATATATATATATATATATATATATATATATATATATATATATATATATATAGATATATAGATATATATGTATTGATATGAGAGCATTCATTCTTCGTTCAGTTCCCACACTCTTGGGTAACAAGGGTGTATAAACCTTATTGGACATCTATTACATTCCAGCAAACTATTATAGGGATAGTTTAGGGTATACTAAACATTATTCCTATTACAAGGAATTTCACCGAAGTCAGTTCAGTCATGAGTCTATACTAGATGCTATATGAAGAGATACACTTACATGGATCCTCTTACATGGATACTTGTACCTAGATACTATATGATGAGATACTATTAAATATTATACGTGTAGATTAGATCTGTCTATCCTAGTAGAAAAGGATACTATACGGGACTAACCATTTCGAAACCCAACTGTTAGTAACAGAGGTAAATGCACATCTACGGATGCCTACGGTTAATACTTTACAAAGGTACCTTTACGGGACTCACCATTCCTACCCCTGCTGTTAGCTACAGTGTACAATGCGCATCTACAGATGCCTACGGTTGATACTATTCGACATTTACTATGTCGTGTTTATCCTAGTACAAAAGGATAATACTTAAATGATTATATTTTCCCTGTTACTTTTATTTTGTGATATGTTCACATAAACGATGAGGTAGACTATATATTATTAATAGTAGTCATTCCAAGGAAAAACCATCTTTGTTTCTTTCAAAACATTCAGGTCTTGGTAGAAGACTACTTTATACTAGTAGGAAATATGGGATTTTCTAGGGTTTTCACACTTATATCAAATGTTTCATTCAAAGATTTACATGGCATTCATAACAGCTTTCCAAAACAGAGTAATGACACTAAAATGCTTATGAATTTACCAGCTTTATGCTGATCTACACTTTCAAAATAACTTGTATTCTTAGGTCACCAGTAGACAGGTACGATGACCAGGTTTTGAGAAGACGAAGCACATACAAGACTCGTCTTTTATTTTGATTACATATTCTTGTGTCTTATTACACTGAAAGAACACACATGTATTAAAACTTTACATTTAATGCAATGGATGATGTTGTTGCTTGTTTAATACTTGGCACTGTTATGATAGTTCACATGACGTCCTCCGCCCCTGAACGTTTCCGCGGTTCTTGGTTTTGGGGTGGAGGACGTCATGTTTAGTATCACGAGATATGTATATGGTAAGCAAGTAATGAACAACCATTTCATTTCGAAAGAAAAGTGTTTACAATGAGTGTGTTCACAAAACATAGAATTCGTACACAAATAACAAAACAAGACTTGAAGCTATAATGGTTCATCTTCTAAATCCCCAGCACGAGCACCTGTCTAATAGTCTCTTGAGAATACAAGTTATTTGAAAGAGTTGATAAGCAATTAAACTGGTGAGTTCATAAGATTTTAGTGATGTGAGTAAGCTGTAAAATGTTGTTGAAAATGGATATGTAAATGTTGTGTAAGCTGTAAGTTCTGTTTTGAAAAGTTCGCTTGTTCCTCTAGAAAATCCTATATTTCCTACTTGAATGAAAGCTAAGTAAAATTACACTAAAAGCCTTTCTATGGGTACTAAGTGGGTACAAGTTATATAAGACTCAGAGTAAACAAACAATCGATTGTGTGCATCTGCCCTAAGCTCACAACCCAACGAGGAACAGAAAGTAAGGCGGATAGCACACATCCCATTGGTTGTTAGATCGTTGTCATATATAATCCTGGTGTATTCACTTGTTACTCATGGAGATAATTGTAATGGTTCCTTTTATATCTAATGAAAAGCTCTTTAAGAAAACCTATATTTCTTATAGTAAAATAGTGACCACAGTGACTACTTTTATAATAGCTTAGTTTATACTGCTATATATAATCTGGTATCGGATAGAAAGTTAATTGAGTGAATCTGCCCTAAGCCCACAACCCAATGAGGAACAGGAAGTAAGGCGGAAAACACACATTTAACTACCTATTGGGTATTAGCTTTATATATATATATATATATATATATATATATATATATATATATATATATATATAAACATGGTGTATAAACTAAGATATTATACAGTTACTCACCTAAAGTCTTTAAAATTGTACTGGTTTAAGAAAATGGATTAAACCCTTTTCTGGGAAGTTTCTAGTTTTGTATACCAAAAGTACTGACTTTGGAAAGTATGTTTTGTACTAGAAAAATTGTGCTTCGACTCCGTGTGTTACAACCTGACCCATACCTGGTACCCTTATGATGACTTAATGTATACTAAGCATACATGTATATAGAATCGGGTAGATAATAGATTGGGTGAATCCGTTCCAAGCCTACAACCTAACGAGGAACAGGAAATGAAGCGGAGAGCACACATCCTATTAGCTGTCGGAACCTATTGGTATATATGTATCTTCTAGTGTATACATTAAGGAATCATAAGACTAGCATTATAGTCCTAACTTTTAATCGTAGCCTTCTACCAAGGCATCTTCTATTATGTGCTAGACTCGACTGTTCTGATTGTCGAATGTAAAAGTGTATTCTCCCTAGTTTATAACTATCTTGACTAGAAAATAGTTCAACTTTCAAGTGGTACTGTCACTTTACGAAAGTAATGGGAAAAGTAAGTACACAGATGTCGTTTATAATGACATGCAGATGTACTAATAACCTAAAAACATATTTGTTTTATTACGGTCATAATGTGAAAACTAGAACCCCTACTAAACGCTCTCCCTGTCTAGAGATCAAGGGAACCAAACACGACCCCTGCAAATTCTTGCAAGCCGTGTAATTCACATTATAGTTATATGATCATGTATACCCAATATAACTATCACCTTTTGTTTAAAACAATGAGTTAGTGATTCATTGGTATAATTAGATCCTGTGTGTGTTCTCATGCTATAGCAACGTAACTTGTTTGTTATGTTCTGTATGGTATTGTTTGATTCTCTTCACTGTTTGACTCTTATATGAACTGACTCCTTATGTGCTTCATTGTACTATAAGTAATGAATAACATTCTCCTAAACTATACCTATTATAGTTTACTAATGTTCTACCTGGACTGTTACTTAAAAGACTTGTTTATCTACTAAGTTATGCTTATACCTTAAAAACAGAGTTCTGTATAACTATAAAGTAACATAACTTTAAAAGAGTTTTGAAATGTTTTGACAACTTATAAATAAAATAAGTAACATTTTGAAAGATGTTTGTAACAAACAATTACACAATTATCATTGTGTTCAACTTGTATTCCCCCCCCCCCCTTAAAATAGTTAAAACAGTTAAAAGATTCATTACGAGGTATTAACTCACCTGATGTGGGTGATTCAAACGGGTATGCGTGTAAGGATGAGAAGTTTCACGAATGAAGTCCTGAGACACAATAAGTCCTAAATGACATATAAGGACACATATTTACATGAATATAGTGTTTATAAACAACTATATGAAAAGGAACACCTTTCGGGACTAGGAAACACCTTCATCAAGTGTTGGAATCACATGTGATTCATCGAAGGGAAGTGAAATGGCACCTAAAGGTGTTTACGGTTTTGAAACCATCACCTTTGGAGTTTACGGACATAAACTTATGTTTCCTTGATCACTTTGTGTTTTGAAGTCTTACAAGTCATTCTAAGCATTCCTACTTCATGTTAAGCCTTAGGAAGTGATTAGGGCAACATTTCACTCCTAATATGGAGTTTACGGCCCATGGACCACTTCTCCATGTGCTTAAGGCCGTAAACCCATATGGATTATGGTATTTTGATGTTTTCAAGTACTAAGCACATCAAGGTAAGGGTCTAGGTTAGTTTCCAAGGCTTGTAAGGAAATAGGGCACACTTTGACACCATTTTTAGGGTTTACGGTCCAAGAACATCTTGGACCGTAAACACCTTTGATCTTGACTTTATTGGGTGTTTTCTTGATGTTTAGAAGTGTAACAAGTCTTATAATACTCTAGGATAGAAGTACTTACTAGGTAGAAGCTTGAAAAGGTGCTAAAAGTCCAAGAACACTAGTGTGTGTTCTTGGTGTTCTTGGTGAAACTTGAAGATCTACACTTTTGGAATGATTTCATGGATGGAAGTGTGTTAGATCACTAGATTAAGGTAGATATCAACTTATTAGGGCTAGAAACACTTACAAGTTGAAGACCAAGAAGGAAAATTTGGATGCAACTTGAGAGGATTTGATTTTGGATCTTGAATTTGTGAAAAAGTGATAAAATAACCAAGTCTCACTTATATAGTCATTAGGGTTTACAGTCCAAATATCATTTAGGCCGTAAACTCCAAACTCTTGGAGTTTTTGGAACATTGTTGATGCACAATAAACCCTAGGGAATCCTCTCTCCTGTTAACTTCTGAAGCACTAACTTTAAAACATTCAAACTTATTCCAAAAAGCTTGAAAGTTAGCAGAAACTGTTCTGACTTCTATTGAATTGAATGGTTGTATAGAATAAAAATTTCGGGTTGTCATAGCGTCAGAGTAAGCGGTGAGTTTTGTAGATTTGGAGGGAGAAATATGAAGTCCATGATCACGGGTGCCTTGGACGTATCGTAGAATACGTTTTAGAAAGTTAAAATGTGGATCGCGAGGGGGATGCATAAAAAGGCGTACTTGTTGGACAGCATACGTAATGTCGGGGTGAGTGAAGGTTAAGAACTGTAATACTCCAGCGAGGCTGCGATATAGAGTTGTGTCTTGCATTAGGTCGTCGGCGGTTGCGCTGAGTTTAGAGTTAGTGTCAAGTGGAGTGGCACAAGGTTTACATTGTTGCATGTTCGCCCGGTGAAGAATATCATCCACATATTGTTATTGTGTAAGAAATAATCCTCCATTTTGATGTTTCAATTGGATGCCAAGGAAGTGATGAAATGGCCCAAGGTCCGACATAGCAAACTCTTTGGATAATAGAGTGATGAATTGGCGAAGAGTGGCGTCGTCGGAAGCGGTTAAGACGATGTCATCCACATAAAGAAGAAGATATGCCATTTTTGTGCCTTGTTGGAAGACAAAAAGAGAGGTGTCACTTTTGGTGCTTTTGTAACAACGGCAATTTTTAAACAAATTTTTTTCATTTCAAAAGGAAGTATTTTCATCCAAAACAAGGCATAAACATTCAACATGTCATATCATAATACAAATCATATGAATCCCAAGATCATAAATCATCTATCAGTGTGTACAGATCACGTCGGCGCCTTCCCACGGTCCTCGCTAGTACCTAAAACACATACACAACAACTGTAAGCATAATCGCTTAGTGAGTTCCCCAAAATACAACTTACACACATACGCCTTTCCAGGCCCTGACCTTCCGGTCCATGTGTCTCAGGGGACTTCCGTCCCTGCTGGGTACACCTTCCAGTCCTACCCACGCCAACCCTTCGGTCCACACTACAATGCCTTCCGGCCCATGACATATTCGCCTTCCGGCCCATATCATAATGCCTTCCGGCCCACATTAAACATATCATACATAGCACATATAACAATTAACTTATCACATATAACACATATGTCTCATATCATAACCGACCTTCCGGTCACACAATCAAACCCTTCCGGGTTCAGTATAGTGAGAAGACTCACCTCGTGAATATCGATAGCTAGCAAATCCCGAAATCACCCGTGCTCGATCCTCCGAGCTACAATCTCCCTATAACATCATACATCTCTTATTAACACTTTTTACCTCTAAGGTTGACTATCCCTAAGAAGTCAAAACAGGTCAACTCTGGTCAACGGTCAACGGTCAAGTTTGACCGGACTCGGCGAGTGCACAAGGGCAACTCGGCGAGTCTAGGCGTTTTCACCAACTCTCTAGGATTCCCTTCTTACACGTCGAGTACTCCCCCTGACTCGACGAGTTCCACCTGGAAGAATCGCGGGGCCACCCTGACTCAACTCGCCGAGTCTCAAGAACAACTCGGCGAGTCCCAGCTCGACTCAGTCCACCTGTCAACCCTCTCTAACTCACCCTGACTCACTGAGTCAACCTATGACTCGTCTAGACCACTCACTGAGCGAACTCAAGGCAATCTTCAAGCTACTCGCCGAGTTTGCTCATCGGACTCGGCGAGTCTATACCATGCAATCACTCAAACTCGCTTCTAAGGTCAGATCTGCTCCAACAATTCATAGATCTGGCCTTCCTAGACTGATTCATCACATAAAGCCCCAAACTTGGTGTACATACAACCTCTAAATGTCCATATATTAAGAATTATCAACAAATATCCCAACTCAAGGTCATAACCTCCATTGTTCTTCATAAAGCTTGATGAATGAGGCTCTCTAAACCTCTATGGATCCAGATCCAAAGCCTCATCACTAGCAAGGGACTATTTGACCATCAAATCAACCCAACAAAGGCCACAAGAAGCCCTAAATCCAAATATAGTTCACAAAACAGAAGATGAGCCGAAATCATACCTTTAGATCGATGATCTAAGCTTCAAATCCACAGAATAGCAACCTCCTTTGCTTCCTCTTGGCTAGGACTTCCCTCTTCTTTTCTAAACAACACACAAAGGTCAAGAAATGCTTCCTTTCTCTCTCTCAAATCGCTAAAGCACTCTAGGGTTTCTCTCTATGGACTGCTGGGTACAAATGACGGCCATAAGGCCCTTTAAATAGGTCCCAAACCCGAGAAATTAGGGTTTCATTAAACAGTGCGGACTCGCCAAGTCCATATCCTGGACTCGCCGAGTCCAGGCGAATCCCGCGTCCAGAATCGCGTCCCTACTCGGCGAGTCTGAGCTCCAACTCGCCGAGTCCCCTCTCAAAACACCAAAATCATAAACAATAAAGATACCTGGAAATTCGGGCTGTTACAATTCTCCCCCACTAGAACTAGACTTCGCCCTCGAAGTCTCGCTCTGAAAACAGCTCCGGATGCTGCTCCCGCATCTCGCGCTCCGGCTCCCAGGTCGTCTCCGATCCCTTCCGGTGTTGCCACTGAACCAACACCAGAGGTACCTCCTTGTTCCTCAGAACCTTGATCTTCTGATCCCTGATGGCCACTGGCCTCTCGGCATAATTCAGGCTCACATCCACCTGAATATCCTCTAATGGAACCACTGCCGACTCATCGGCTATACACTTCCTCAATTGCGACACATGAAAAGTGTCGTGGATCTGCCCCAACTCTGCTGGCAACCCCAAACGATAGGCTACCCGGCCTACCCTCGCAATCACACGAAATGGCCCAATATACCGGGGCCCCAACTTGCCCCTCTTCCTGAATCGAATCACTCCTTTCCAAGGAGAGTCCCTCAGGAGAACGAAGTCACCGACCTGAAACTCAAGCTCGGACTGGCGTCTGTCTACATAACTCTTCTGTCGGCTCTAGGCGGTCAATAACCTCTGTCTGACCTGCTGAATCTGCTCTGTCGTCTGAAGCACGATCTCTGTACTGCCCATCACTCTCTGCCCAACCTCTCCCCAACAAATGGGGGTCCGACACCTCCTACCATACAACAGCTCAAATGGTGGCCTACCAATGCTCGAATGATGGCTGTTGTTGTAGGAAAACTCTGCCAAGGGTAAATACGCATCCCAGCTACCCCCGAAATCTAATACACACGCTCGAAGCATGTCCTCAAGCCTCTGAATCGTCCGCTCGCTCTGGCCGTCTGTCTGGGGATGATACGCGGTACTAAAATGCAATCTAGTACCCAACTCCTCATGAAATTTCTTCCAGAATCTGGAAATGAAATGCACATCACGGTCCGAAACAATCGAGATCGGCACCCCATGCCGAGATACCACTTCCCTCACATATATCTCCGCCAACTTCTCCGCTAAATAACTCTCACTGATGGCAAGGAAGTGAGCGCTCTTCGTCAACCTATCCACAATCACCCAAATTGCATCAACTCCTCTGGAAGTCCTCGGCAATTTGGTGATGAAATCCATGGTGATCTGTTCCCACTTCCACTCGGGAACCTCCAATGGCTGCAACTTGCCATGTGGTCTCTGGTGCTCGGCCTTGACCCTACGGCAGGTCAAGCACCTCTCAACAAACCAGGTGACGTCCCTCTTCATACAGGGCCACCAATACTCTTTCCTCAAATCCAAATACATCTTCGTGGCCCCCGGATGGATCGAAAATTTCGACCGATGAGCCTCTTCCATCAAAGTAATACGGGTACCGCCCACAAACGGTACCCAAATCCGACCCTGGAAGGTCATAAGCCCTCGCCCATCCGTAACGAACTCCGAAACCAACCCAACGACCCGCTCCTTCTTCTGCAT